>NW_010261874.1:3243-38120 GCF_000690775.1 Eurypyga helias
CACAGTCCCAAATACAGCTGAAAAATTAGACACACACACAACCCTCCTGCAGAGATGAACTCGCAGAAAATCCAGAGAGTAGTATAAAACTTATACACTGATTAAACCAAAACATCATTCCTTTCTGACTGGGACACAGTAGATGATACAGCAACTCATTTAGATACAGGATGGACAGATGTAAATGACTGCAGTGTTAAATGAGGCAGGCAGGGGCTCTTCCAGTGCTTCTCCTGAAAAGGAGCAGGAACAGAGCTTCAAGCAGGAGAGTTTCCTCCCAGCTGAGCAAAAGCTCTTGTAGATTATGGATAGAGTGAGGTCAACCAAACCAGCTGGATCCATTGCATGCAGAGTGCATCCCAGGACTCCCCTTCTGTTTGAACACGCTGTTCCTCCCCAGTAGGCTGAGTCTGCACTCCAAAAATTGTTCTTTTGAATTGTTTGCATTGGAAGTAATGTTGTTTAAAGGAGCCAGAGGAAGACTGAAACCCTTTGGGCATCCTCAGGGCATATATAGCAAGTGTAGCTGTGAGGGAAGCTACCCTGGGCTGCCCTGCCAGTGGATATTTGGATCTTGAAAGGTTTCACCTGTGAAGGAAAACATATAAAGCTTCAAGGTGCTGTGAGAATTGGTCTTGTTCAGCCTGGAGAAGAGAAGGTTCTTGGGAAACCGTATTGCAGCCTTCCAGTACCTGAAGGGGCCTACAAGGAGCTGGGGGGGACTTTTCACAAGGGCCTGTAATGACAGGACAAGGGGTAACAGGTTTAAATTGAAAGTGGGGAGGTTTAGATTAGATATCAGGAAGAAGTTCTTCACAGGGAGGGTGGTAAGGCACTGGAACAGGTTGCCCCGAGAAGCTGTGGATGCCCCATCCCTGGAAGTGTTCAAGGCCAGGCTGGATGAGGCTTTGAGCAACCTGGTCTAGTGGAAGGTGTCCCTGCCCATGGCAGGGGGGTTGGAACTGGATGGTCTTTAAGGTCCCTTCCAACCCAAACCATTCTATGATTTCCATATTCCCCCTGGGGGCACTGTCAACAAGGGTGGCAGATAAACCAGACAGGTGTCTATAGCACTAATGCTTCACCCAGGTGACATGGGAGCACGTAGGTAGAGCAGTATCACCCCTAAGTCCCCAGTCACAGGCTGTGTCTCAGCTGGTGAGAGCCGCCTTGGACCCTTACTGACGTCCTGCACCCCTTCTTGCCCTGTGAGGGGCTGGCAATGTCTGTCTGGACACATTAGCACAAGCATGTCCTTTGCCTCAGGCCTTTCCAGGGCGCCAGGCTGCTGATGCCTTTGCTAGGATTTCCTGACAACCCTGAGAAAAACAAGACTTACTCCTGCTATCAGCGTGAGCTTCCAACCCTTCCTGCATTCAAACAGAGTGGGAAAGCCCTGGCCAACGACTTTGACGTGGGAAGCATTTTCCAGAGAGTTTAAAACTTGCGTTGTTTGCCTGGCAGGGGCTGAGGTACTGGGGAATGCTCTGAACTATGCTGACTATGCAACCTCTGTCACCACGTTGTCCAGACTGGAGAGCTCCCTTACAAGCCATTAAAGCTCCCGGGCCATTCAGGCTTGATCACGTTGTCATTACAGTATTATCTGTCCCCACGATATGGGGAGCAGTGCACCTTCCGCCAGCTCTTCCTCTCGCTGCAGCACGCCAGCGCGTGTCGCATGCGGCTGAGCTGGTTGCCAGGCTGTGCTGCACGGGAATTTCTCCTGATAAGGTTAAACCTTGTGTTCTACCCAGAAATGGAGCCTAGCCAGAAGGAAGGGAAGAAGGAGATTCCCACTTTATTCCTTCCACTGGAAAGAATGTTTCCCAGTGATCAGATTGAAGTAAACACGAGATAGGAGGCTGGAATGCAACTCTTGCCTTATCAGCTCCTGACTCCTGCCTCAGGAACCCTCTGTCATCTCGTAACATTTATTATGGGCTTACCAAGCATCAGAAAGGCTTCTGGGTTTTGGGCGTCTGCTGCTAGATAACTTGTGTGGTGATGAATGAGTACTTTAAACTTACAGCACATTGCTCCATTCATCTCCAGAACTCTTAACAGGAATTTCACTGGGCTCCCTGGAAGCTCAACGTTCATAAATTGCTTTAAGAGCCTTTCCTGAAAGGCTGTAAAGACATGAAACATATCTTCTTGTTATGTACAAATAGTGTAATAACCTTAACTCCAGATTATAATTCCACAGCCAAGTGCTAAAGACCGGCTCAAATTCACTCTGCTCAGGGTACGTCTGCCCTGAAGCAGGCTGACCGCATCCATGCTGCACTCCTGCCATTATTCTGGGTTTCCTCTAGGTTCCACGTACCATAATTGTGGCTGTGAAACCTAGCTTTTCTTTTAGAGGTAGCTTTTTTGAGTTCAAAGTCTCTGAAATATCATGATCTCCTGTTTAAAGAAATGGTTACAAGAAACTAAGCCATGCATTGTCACATAATAATTATGATAATTAGGAGCTATCCCTCAGTCTTACACTTTAACTATTCAAGAATGAAGGTATAGCCTTAAAAAGTCCTTTTTAAAATATATGTTTAGCACATGTGGCAGAAGGTCGCATAGGTCTTCCCTAGGCAGAAGACCATCTTTGCTGCTTGCAAACTGCTAAAAACGAGATGGTCTGTGCCTGCAGGAGGGATTTCCCCAAAACTCAGCACTTGGGGATCCCAGCTCTCCAACACTGACACTTTGCATACACCTCCAGCTCTGGGGGTAGCCCCAGGTTATTTCAGCCTGCAGATATCCATATCTACTGGGATCATGGTTTTTTATATTTCATTTGTATTTTCATAACGTGTAACAGAGCGGTGTGTTTTTTGAAACCATTTTTTCAGATCATGTTCAAATGAACATGACAGATGTCTCCCAAATTCTTAAGCAGTGGCTGCTGAGATTACGCTTTCCTCACAGATGCCTTACCTGCTACATGGGCCAAAAACTAGATGCTAGGCAAGAGGCGTAACTGAGGGGTGAAATGTGTCATTTCACTGTAGCTGTGCAGAAAACAGTCAGGTGCTGCGAACGGGTGTTAGGGAAGTGCCACAGCTCTAAAGGCACATGTGGTGAGGGAGCAAGGGAGGTGACACACCTGGCACAGGGATATGAGCTTATGCCAGGGAAGTCCTTCCACCATGGGAATTCCCAAAGATCTCTCTGACTGGAAGACCTGTTGTGTTTGTGGTCAGATAAAAGAAGGAAATTAATTAGGTATCAGTGAATTTTATTCTTTACTAGAATTTTACTCTGAATTTTGGTTGGGGTTTTGGTTTTACTGCCTTGGTCTATGTCCCATTGTTACAAATTTAGGGTTTACTTTTTCACCTTTGTAACTTTTTTCTTGGTGTGCAGAAGTCTGAATAAGAGTTAAGTTATCCCAGAGGGACACACAAAGGAAAGACAAGGTCAGAATAAAACCAGGAAGAGTGCTTTGGTAGAAAACATGATATATCTCACAATGTATAACTGGCAACAGAAAATTGGTCATTTGGGATTTTTCTGGAGAGGACTTTCCAAACCAGGCTCAGAGACAAGCAGAAGTAGTCATCTAGGGATGGTTTAAGATTTATGTGTTGATGATAGCCTGCGGGGAAAGCATTCAAATGGGGTGAAATCTATGTCCACTCGTTCAACTGGTCAATTCCCAAAGAATGAATTATTACTGTTCTTGTTTGACATTGCATGGATCAGGTATCCAACACTAAAGTTTTAAAAATATGGAATAAAAAGCAGATCATCATGATATAGATCTCATATCTCTAAGATAATGCTGAAAATTATACGTTATTTGACTATGATGACATGTTCAAATCTTACCTGTTTCAGGTGGAAAACTAACTGAGCAATGGTAATCAGAATGTACTAGACATGTTCTGTCCTAACAATAAAATATCATTACAGGTATTCGAACAGTAGGTTACTTGACAGACTGGATAAACAGCCAAATGTTCATAGGAGAGCTCATAATATGTTGTGCAGTCTATGCAGCTACAAAATAAAGCAATTTCTTCCCATTTGGCGATGGCGGTGAGAGATCAGTGTAGCTTTGTTAGCAAAGGGCAGGAGGGGAGGGTACGCTGTTCAGAGCAAAATGTTATTAAAAGAGACAATGCATGCATGCACACATCAGAAATGCATGTAGTATTTGCTCTTTCCCATTCCACGTGTTCAGGATTAACTCTTTCCTGTGCAGAGTGCACTGAATAATGGGGCTAAAGCAGCAGATGAAATTCAGTGAGGAGAAGTATGAAGCAGGGGATGCAGGGAACAAGAAATTGAGCTACCTGTGCAGAATGCTGGGTAATAAATTACTCACTCCTGCTTAGGAAGGGGACCTTGGAGTCACTGTGGTTAATTCTCTGAAAATGGTTGCATTAGACTCAGAAAGAGTCAGAAAGTTTCTGAGAAAGGGAAGGAGAATGAAACAGAAAACATCGTTTCACTGTGTAAGTCTATCATCCACCTACACTGTGGTTATTGAAGGCAGTTCTGTTCCCCTGGCTCAGAAAGAGCTGGTTGAATGAGAGAAAGGTCAGGAAAGAGACGGGATGCTCAGAGGTACAGAATGGGAGGTTACCTAAAGAGGTTGCCATTTTTTAGCCTGAAAAATGAGATAATTGTGAGAAGATGTGATATCTTCTCCCTTGCCTTTTTTGTTTTATAGCTACATAGGAAGTACTTTTTCATTATGTCTTACATCAGAAAATAATCCGTGTCATCTGAATGATCAGGCATCGGGTTTAAGTCAACACACACAGAGCACTGTGGAATGCTGTGGAATTCATTCCCATGGGATGCCACGGCAGCTGAAAGAACAAATTAATTCACAAGAAAATATTGGGCAATTTATAGTGATTAGCTCAATCAAGACCCATCAATGCAACAATCCACATGCCATCTCCTGCTCCAGAAATCCCCTCGCTGCTGATTGCTAGAAGCTTATATCAGAGAAAGGATCGCCCTTCCCATACTCCTTCTGCTCTGTCTCTAGGCATCTGCTGTGGTCCATGGTAAGGATTGGGATACTGGACCAGACCAACTGGTACAGGTATTCATACTGTCCAAGCTCACACCGATTATGTAGCTAAGTAACATTCCACAGTGCAATCAAAAAGTGAACATTATTTATAAAAACTAAGCTTTCCAAGGAATCAGCAGGCCTTAACATTGCATTAAGTTGACCAGAAGTGTCAGGAATAATAAAATTAAACACAGAAGCACAGGTCATGCTTTGTAAAGTCCTCAGCAGTAATAGTAACCTCATTCAATCAACATAGGAGTGATTCATTGGAGAACTGTTTTCCTTACCAAGTTCTTTTTTTCCTTTGGGGATGCAGAGCAAATATTAGAAAATAATCATCAGGGTCCTTAATTTACAGCCAAATTACAATGACATTATTTATAACAAGGAAAAGTTATCGCTCCACTCAAGGTGGGAATGAGTTACTTTTTTAAGTGGTGACCTACTGCACTTCAGGAGCAAAAGCACCACTAATAGAGCAGAGGCTGGGTGGCCCTCACAGGGGTTTGCTGCAAGAAAAGCTCCTCAGCAAAGGAGACTGAGGCACTTTCAGAAACGGAGTGAAAAGCCGGTAGGCTTTCAATGCAGGAAAGTCCTTCCTATTGCCATTTCAAGACAGATGAACTTTTCACAAATGGCAACCCATCTGGCCTCTGTATACCCCTTGATAGCCATTGTGTGAGTGCCTATCAGGTACTGTCTTTCCAGATACTTTCCTTCAGAGCAAGGACAGTGAATGTCAGCACCTGAGAAGGTCATGACGTTTTTCTAAGGCCACAAAACAATCAAGCACATATAGGTATTTGTATTTCTTTATACACAGTTACGAATACATGCACACGCTTATGTGTTCAATATACATTTTCCAAGTAGGTTGCAATTTTGTAGCAGAAATTGTGCAACTGGATCTGTGACAATATTCAAAATTATTCATTTTTTTATGTTTCTTCAGCATTTCCATCATATTTATTAAAATTTTTAAAGAGTCCTCTTTGTATTGCTATTAAATGTTTGCATTTGCCTGAAATGGTTTGTTTCAGTAAATGAACATCTGTCTGCATTGAGTATATATGACTACAGTGTTGTAGAAACTTTTGTGTTTCTGTTGGTGAATTTTCACTCTGGGGAAAACAAAGAGGCATTTTCTGCTGGAAAAGACTTCTCACATATTTTTTTTTTTACTAACCTTTTAAAAAGTCAAAGAAAAGAAAACATTCAGGTCTTTCTGGCTCTTGCCAGCTCCTGCTGCTATTTGTTTTTAGTTTATTCCTTTATTTTTATTATTACCAACCATTTATTAGTACTGTAGTGTTGCCCAGAGCTTCCCCATGATGATCACAACCACACTTTGCAACATGATTTACAAACATACAAGTTGATACCATTTCTCCCACCAAGACCCTGCACTTCCAGCACACAGTCAACCAACCTGGAGCCAGGAAGAGCGATATAATAAAATCGTGTCCAGGCTTGGGGTGTGTGCTGTGAGCAAACACAGCCAGGGAGCGTTGTGAACAACTGCAGGCAAAGACAGTTTGGGGGACTCAGATCCGCATGTCAGGGTCAAAGGTATACCCAGCCTTCCTGGAAGAGGAAGGGGCATTCCTCAGACAAAGGTTTTTGATCATCCTCCAGAAATGGCCAGTAACTGGATTCTGAAAGAGGCTTATCCTGCACCTCCAGACGGCGGGTCTGGAGTGTGTGAGCAGTTCCCCAGAGGCCCAGCGGGGCATGTAGTTTTGAGGCTGGCAGCTCTAGGTGCTGAGTTTGATGGCCACCCCACAGCGTGCCACCCCCTCTCCAGGGACAGGCCCTAGGCTGCCAGGACAAGGTACAGCCAGCGTGCTGGCAGCCTGGGTGCATTTCTTCCCTACTGAGGGATTCAGGAGGAGTCACCAAAGGGGGAGCACGGGGGCCCTGATAAGGGAAAGGCTTTGTGAAGGCAAGAACTCATCTGGATTTTGAAGACTAAACAAAAAAAGAGCAGAGTTAGGTAATCAGTTACAGTAGTGGATAAGGTTTGGGAGGGTTTTGAGAGGGAGAGAAGTGTGTGGTCTTGTGTTATTTTGAGAGTGTGGAAAGCGAGAGAGAGGACTGATGAAATTTAGTGAAAGGAGGGAAGACATTAGGCCCACTGAGTCTGGGAGAAGGGATTTCCTTGTCTACTCGTGCCTTCCATGTGAGAAGGTCTAGTCACTTAGAGGGAAAATGTTCTCAGATAGTACACCAGAAATTAAATATGTGAGGTTTATAAATATGCAGAATTAGGGAGGAAGGTATTAGGAGGCTGCAGACGCCCTCTATTAGAAGACAGTGGCTAACAGTATTATAAAGTTGTTGAGTGGAAGGAGAATGTAGGTGGAAATGTTCAGGACTGAGTAGCACGGAGGCCATCAGTGACTTTGCAGTAAAAGAAGCGCTGGACGGGACTGCGAGGGCTCGGCTGGTGACACCTGACCCAACAGCAAGCAGAGGAATCCAGAAGTGAGCTGAAGTAGAAGAAAATGAAGGAGTAAAGAAAACAAGGCTGCTAGGGCACCAGAGTGAGATGTGCCTGTCAGGGTGCAGCAGGAGGGAAGAGCTCCCTAAGCCCCGTCATCGGCTATAAACAAAAGGAATTCCCTTGAAGTGAATGGACTTGGTTTGACATTCATTAGGTGAGGACAGTGAGGGGATGAAAGATGGTGACGATGCAAAAGAGAGCTCTGGAACATAATTCATCTCTAAACCTGCCGGACAATGTCTGGCTTGGGCAGGGCTGTGCAGTCAGGGGTACCAATAGCAGACTAGGTCTGCGCCTGCCACAGTGGTGAGGCCGAAAGGAATGCAGTGAATTATTAACTGTAGTTTTATGTCAACAATGGCATAGAATTAATCCTGTAATGAGCAAAACTGATAATAACTACTAAGAACTGTTTATGGCTTATTCAATGTAACTTAAGCCAACAATGAGTAAAATATAATCAGATACGCAATAAATGTTAATTAACAAATGAGAGACATGGAGACAATCACTGGCAAGCATGATTATAAATGTTTGAATAATGTAATAGTTGCAGAGTAAGATGTAAATTAACTTAAATGGGCAGTCTCAGTGACAGGTAGTAAAATCAGCAAGCGAAAACATACTCTGCAGTGGGCTCAGAGAATAATACAGGGACTAAGAGAGCAGCATTGCACTGCCATATGTCAGATGTTTTGTTTATGACATAACCATGATTTCTGCCTCTTAAGGAGAAAAATTAAATATCTATGTTCAGTCCGTGAAAGAAACCATATCTGAAAAACTCAATAAGGCAAGTGTGAAAGAGCATGGAAAGATACCAGTTTTTTGATTCAATAATCTGGAGATACCTGCCTTGGGAAGGTATTAAATACATTATTTTCAACAAGTATTAATACTGTATTAAGGATGAAATCCAAGTAAGTTCAGCAACTTACTGCAAGCAAGGATAAATTAGTATGTTAAACCTACAGTTTACTTCCAGTGTTTATATTAGCAGCTTCATGCCATGGAAAAATGCAATTTGTTGGAATACATTTTGTTATGGTGTGATTCTGTTGGCTGTTGGGAATTGCCACGTAACTCAGATCAAGCTGATAAAGAAAAAAAAAAAGACTTTACCTGAAGCATTGCTGTTGTCACATGGTATTTGTGTTGCTGATAAACAGGAAAATGTTTGCTCAACATCTTGTTGTAAGGCTATCAGGAAACAATAAGTGGTTTCTGAAATGGAACTAAGTTGCTGTAGCCTGTATTTTAAGGCTAAAATCTGAGAAATTATGTGTGACATAGGAGTCTGTTCTTTTAATATGTTTGCTCTCATCCCCTCCTAGCAGGATCAAGTCTCTGTGTGGGAGCTACGATGCTGAAGTCTGGAGCTTTGTACTTATCCCAGGCTTCTAGTTGGGGAGAGCTGTACCCTCTCACCATCCAACTGAGTCAGGTTTTCACGTGGCCCCTGCAAGTCTGTTGTCTTTCTGCTTTCTCCCATATCCAAATATTTAATTCCTAGATTATACACTCGAGGAGCATTGGTCAGGGTGTTCTTTTAAAACTCTATTGGGAAAGAAAAAAGACTTCCTTCCATACAACATGGCATATTCATTTTCCAGAATAAGCTCTTTCTGTTTATAATTTGGTTAAAAAATTTTTTAAAAATCTCTTCTGAAGACAGAATGAGTGAAGGATCCTGGTTTGAAAAAAATGCATTTTGTATTCTGTATTTTTGGAAAGGATTTTTATTGCATTTTTTTCTGTTTGATTGTTTTGTTTTTGTTAGTGGAGAGGAATTCAAGGGAATGAAATTAAGCCTATGAACTAGTACCAGTAATCACATTAAACATGGGAGAATTGAACTAGCAATTTCCCCCAGCTGTAGGCACTTTGTGAACTGCCAGGCGGTAAATCCGCTGCCATCTACCACAGAAACAACCGCTGCCTGGTTTCCCTCCCCTGTGCCTTGGGATTTGCTTTGCGCCGGGGAGATTGTTTCAAATCCTTGCCTGCATTCAGCAGGGAGGCTGCAGTCCAAGAGCAGCCGAGGGTTTCCTCCTTTGCAATCATTGACCAGGGCCAAGCCTTTGAGTATGAAACATGCTTCAGGGGACAGGCACAAAGCAGTGGTCAGGTGCTGGAGAGCCTGCTGTGCTGCGGAACTCAGAAAATAGGTCAGCTGTCCTTCAGCTGCCTTCCAAAAAAATAAAAGGTGGGGGAGGAACAAACCTGGTTTTCTTTCCTTCCTATCAACGTTCTTCCAAACCTGGGGTGGGGAGAAATATCCATCTCCTACAAGCTGCACAACTACTCATGTTCAGATTATCGGTTGTTTAATCATTCTTCCGCTCCGGGTTCTCCGCTCCTCGGGCTGTTAAGCGATGTGGGTTCCTGAGCCGCGCTGGGGCAAGCAGGAAGGCTCCAGTGGCAGATCTCCTCCTGCTAATCCCTCGGAGCACGATGGTGTCGGGCACCACAGTGCTCTGCTCCTACCGCCTTTCTAAGCAGAACCACAGCTCAGTAGAAAGACGTCCTTTCTCTACCCTGGCTTTAATTTCCTCACTAATCCTGCAAACAGGGTGGGTTTTTTTCTTTTCTTTTTTTCCCCCCCTCTCTACAAAGAAAAACCTCTCTATGAAAAAGAGGGCTTGTACTTGGCACACAGCGTAGTAACATGAGCATAATAAACAAGAGTGGCTGTCCCCATAAATAATAAAAGGAATGTTTCTCCTCACATGGCAGCTTTTCAGAGGAGAAAAGGCAGGGAATAGGTAGTCCTGCTCTAATGCGCACGTCCAAGCTCTAATCCCCACTTCTGTTGTTTTCTTTGGCAAGCCACCAGCCAGTGAAGCAGGGCGGGGGGTACCCCTCTGCTTTGCATTCCCTTGTAACTTCTATTTTGTTTCTTATCTCCTGTGCCTTGTGCCTGCTGGAAGCTAGAAGGCTCCTTAAAAACACCGTTGTATTTCTTCCCCATGTCTGTGCGGCATTTTACGTTCTCACAACGGTGGAGCCTCGCTCTGCTGGCGATGAATTTGGACTCATAATACCAGCTCAGAGGTGAAAATAGACCGTTCTAAGCGTAGCATCCTCCTGATTTATGTTACTGCAGCAAAGGTGATGATGAGCTTTTGATACAAGTGGATAACTGCATCACTGCAAAATGTTTCTGATCTTGTTTCAGCTGCTTATGTAAAAATGTTAAGCTTTCTCACCATTAGGGACATGATTTACTGGCATGTCAAAATTCCGCTTTTCTGGCCACTCAGTTCACTTTGAATATATTGTGCTTGGCTTCAGTCTTCAGAGCCATGCATGAGCTACTGCAGTAGCTGAAAATGCATGCAAATTATCCTTTTATTCTGGCTGAGATTACAACATTAAAACAACAACAACATAGAAAGGCCTGTGCAGAGAGTATCATAAATAATTTAGCTTAAGTGAATGCTGAAATTAGTTAAGGCACCGCATTGCTTGGCTCCAAGCAGTCTATTTGCAGCCAGATATGTAGAGTACCCTCTGGCCAAAGCCTAGCCTTTCAAAAATGGAAAGCAGGAAAAACAATATGATCTTCTTTTAAAGAAGCATGTTGGAATGATCCATGGGGTTAAATATACCTAGACAACCCTCTGTGCCATAGCTCCAGTGATCTCTGGAGAAAACAGACCGTTTATGAAGAGCCCTGAGCTGGAGAAGGAGATAATGAAATGTGCTCATGTATTATTGGCAAGTGCTCTGAATGGTAGAGGCGAGCTAAGTGCATACAGTATTATCTTGCATAATTATTGGGTCACTGTACTGTAAACTAAGTGGTTGCTATACTTAGCCCTACTACTGTGCTCACTGCCTGATTAAGGACTGGATCCAGCTCTCACTCAAACCGGGCTGTATTTACACTGAGTTCAAAGGATTGAATCGCGGCCTAGCGACTCTTCTTGGGGTGGCCTTCATTTCTGAATAGCTGAGATGAATGTAGTGACAAAATAGCGACGGGCATTTCTAATCATAGCAATAGGGATGCTCCCACTGTGGGGGTGTCTGGGGAGCCCTCGGGGTTGGGAGCAGGTTGTGGTGAGGCACTACGTAGCCTTTCCCAGGGAGTCCAGGGCTTGAAGACATAGCAAGACTGCAGGTGGACAAACCCATATAGGTGACTTGGAGGATTTCAGAGAGCAAGAGAGAACTGATATGAACTGTGGACTAGACTATTTCGCAGCTACTGCTTAGTCTGTGTGGATCAGAACCTCATGATAATCTCATCTGGGGGGCAAGTGTGTGTTTCTCATACATTCCTTTGAATGTGGGTGTCATGTGCAGGTAGCATTTGAGGAGACACTTCTACCAGCAAAGTACAGGAGATGAAAGACCAGGCCATCTGGGCACTCATAGATTTACAGACAGCTCTGACAGGCAAAAACCATATTCTGTGGAAGGGGAGAAGATGAATACAGTCAGCAGTGTGCCCAGGTGGCCAAGAAGGCCAACAGCATCCTGGCTTGCATCAAGAACAGTGTGGCCAGCAGAACTAGGAAAGTAACTGTCCCCCTGTACTCAGCACTAGTAAGGCCGCACCTTGAGTACTGTGTTCAGTTTTGGGCCCCTCACAGCAAGAAAGACATTGAGGTGCTGGAGCATGTCCAGAGAAGGGCAACGGAGCTGGTGAAGGGTCTGGGGGAGTCCTGTGAGGAGAGGCTGAAGGAACTGGGATTATTTAATCTAGGGAAGAGGAGGCTCAGGGAAGACCTTATCACTCCCTACAACTGCCTGAAAGGAGGTTGTAGCAAGGTGGGGGTTGGTCTCTTCTCCCAGCTAACAAGTGATAGGACAAACAGCCTCAAGTTACATCAGGGAGGTTTAGACTGGATATTAGGAAAAATTTATTCACTGAAATGGTTGTCAGGCATTGGAACAGGCTGCCCAGGGAGGTGATTGAGTCACCATCCCTGGAGGTATGGTGACTCGTGCAGATGTGGTGCTTAGGGACATGGTTTAGTGGTGGACTTGGCAGCACAAAGGTTGGATTTGATGATCTTGAAGGTCTTTACTGACCTAAACTATTCTATGATTCTTTGAGCTTTTTCATTATGGGAACTTTCAGAATGAGCCTCCTTATCACATCTAGATTCCCAAAGTGACTATGCAGTTCAATTAGTCATGGAGAATGGAGACAGCCTCAAGGTAATTAGTGAAGGAACAAAGTGTGTGTTTATGTGTATCCTCATGCAAAACCACACATCTACACAGAGTTTAGCAGGCTATTTGTCGTGATAGAGATCTGCACCAACATCAGGAATAGAGGCTGTGAAAACAAGGGGTGGGAGAAGAAAAAGAGCCAAGACTACATGCCAGGATGAGAGAGAAACAAAGGCCAGGAACTGAGATACAGAAACGGGAAGTAGAAAACACAGCAGCAAGATACGAAGTTGTGAACAGAAGACAAATAGAGAGAGAATGGAAAATGAAAATAAAATTAATATTTCGGTTGGTTAAAGGAAGAATAAACAGCTTGAGCCTTAGGAAATATACAAGGTGAGAGGATACATAAACCAAAAAACTTATGTAAAGAAAGTAGTGGGAGAAGTCACTGAACAACACTAACATGGGAAAGGAGATGAGAAATTTGTCCCAGGATGCTAGTGGCAGTATTTTCTCTTAACTAACAGGTGGAAAATGGGTTAACTTTACATCCTTATTGCCTTTAACCAATGCTACCACTTTTTCTAAATGGCTGTGCTGCGCTATGGCAAGCCCCCACCAGTCCACACTCTGAAAAGTTTGCAATGTAAGAATGAATACAGAGATAAGTAAAAGTGTAGGATTTACATACCTCTATCACCTGATATATTAGTGTTGCTGTTCAAATCCCAGAGAAACACTCTGAATTGCTAGATCATGAGGTCAGTTTAAAAAGGTTCCTGATAACTGGGGCTTCTTTCAGTTCTGGTTTCATGGGAAAATGTAATGACAAACCTTAAACACTAAGGATTTCCATTGTATCCAGCCATCCTCCCTAAGGCCATCA
The DNA here is from genome assembly GCF_000690775.1 of Eurypyga helias. NCBI lineage: Eukaryota > Metazoa > Chordata > Aves > Eurypygiformes > Eurypygidae > Eurypyga > Eurypyga helias. Next base: position 16,798 of record NW_010261874.1, read on the forward strand.
CTGGGTATATTGCTTTAGGTGACTGCTGTAACAGAGAATTTCCTCTGCCAGTCACACCTGCCCTGTCAGTGATGTCCACCATCCAAACAAGTGGACATGAGAAGGAAATGGTACTGCCCTCCTCAGAGAAAGAGAAAATGGTCAGTGTGCTTTAAGTAGTAGATAAAGGAGCTTTAACACCTCTTCACATCTAATGCGACTTTCATAGAGGGAAGAAAAGTCAAAAATAGACTGCTTTTATAAGTTCCACATGAAACATTAAATTCTGGGTCAGATTCTTCTAACCATGTGTGGTTTAAGCTCTATAAAAACATGTTTTCCAAAGATTTAATGCTGTTTGTAAATGATATGCTTCAAAAGGACCTAAATCTAAATGCCTATTGAAAAAAGAAGCCAAAATCTGACATAAAACCTTAGAAAAACTTCGTTAAGCTTCTATTTCCATCCCTATTCTTCAGGTCATATGAAGGTTTTTAGCCTCCAGATGACCTGAAGAGTAGGGGTGGAAATAGAGGCTTAACCCATTCACCTCCCTTTCTGTGCAATGTGAGACAGGGCTGGCCACAGGAGGAGCAGTGGGCCCGGCTCTGGGCACACACACAGGGAATGGGGCCTTCGCAGTATGATGGAGCACCTCTGCTATGGGGACAGGCTGAGAGAGTTGGGCTTGTTCTGCCTGGAGAAGAGAAGGCTCCGGGGAGACCTTATTGCAGTCTTCCAGTACCTGAAGGGGCTACAAGGAAGCTGGGGGGGACTTTTCACAAGGGCCTGTAGTGACAGAACAAGGGGTAACGGGTACAAATTGAAAGTGGGGAGGTTTAGACTGGATATCAGGAAGAAGTTCTTCCCGGAGAGGGTGGTGAGGCACTGGAACAGGTTGCCCAGAGAAGCTGTGGGTGCCCCATCCCTGGAAGTGTTCAAGGCCAGGCTGGATGAGGCTTTGAGCAACCTGGTCTAGTGGAAGGTGTCCCTGCCCATGGCAGGGGGGTTGGAACTGGATGGTCTTTAAGGTCCCTTCCAAGCCAAACCATTCTGTGATTCTAAGATGCAGAGCATGCTACAGCTCACTGCTTGCCATTGGACTTGGACTGACTATGAACCTTGAGTATGGATATGGTGTTGTGACATACTGTGGTAAGGGTGCTTCTATTTCTTTCCTACTGCCTGTCTGTTTTTTTTTTTTTTAAGCTGAAGGCTGCTGGTGTGGTCCTTGGGAGCCCAAAATTATATCATTTTTATGGCATAAAAATTCATCTTCTGCAGATGAACCAGCCCACTTATGGGAACTAGCAGGTGAGCTTAATTCCTTGGGTGTGTTTACTTGCTTCAGAGGTGGCGAGTTATGCAAAAGGTAGCTTGATTTTGAGACTGAGAGGTGCAGCTTTCTAACACTGTAAGTGAAGCCTGAGGTGCACTACCAAACAGCATTTCCAAAGCAACCCTTTCATGAGAGCCGTTTGGGGTTTTTTTTCACTTTTAATGACATGAAGTCTGCCTTACGTATTCAAGATTAGGAAAACAACGTACCTTATTACATAGGACTATCTGACTTATTAAGTCCTGTTTACCCGATGTATATAACCAGAGCAATGAACAGGATGCCATTAGGGCTAGGTGCGGTTATTAGAAACTTGCTAAAAGTCAGGAAATCTCACAAGAAGATGAACTTGGTGTTTCTCATCAGCAATCTTCGTGTCTTGCCTCGTGGAGGGGTCAGGATGCACAGGAGCCCCTCGTGAATGTTAAGTTGAGGTCTAAATGAATGTTTCAACACACAGGAATTATTTTTGGAGGTTTCTGAGCTCACAAATGAAACAAGCTGCCATGACTCAATAATCTATTTCTCTGAATCCTTACAGGACTTGGTTTGGTTTGGTTTGATTTGTTTTGAGGGAAGTAAATTATGCTTGCAATTTAAACCTGCAAGGCAGAAGAAGGTTGCTCGGAGGGAAAGGGTTATACATTCAGTAACCTTTGTGTATTTATTTGTTCAGCATGCTAGCTCTTGTGCTATTTGCTGGGAAGGAATGCCTGCACAAAAAGCTACGTGGTGGCTCAAATAAAAAAGCCTAGAAAGTTTTGACAGCCTCCCCTCTGACTTCTGATTGAAGGGATCTGTAGGGGTTTTGGCACATTATAAATCTGTGTTTACTGAAAAGAAAAAACCCAGCCCAACAGCCTCACTCTGATTTTGGGTTTCTGTCTAGGAAAACCTATGCCAGCCCCAGTTTATAGAATGTCAAGCACTAATAATTCACAATAGATTCACAACAAAAGAAGACTTTAACTACATTTTGGGTCAAAACATGTACAGTATTAAAGTCTAAAAATACTATGCAATTCAATCTTAAGAGAATGAGAAGATCCAAGCTTACTCCACATTGTTCCAACCCTTCTCCTAGAAACTTGAATGTAAACTTTGTGTTTAAATATAAACCCACCTCTGGATTTGGCCTATTCTCTTTATTTATTTTATTTGCCACGCTGCTGAAAAGGTCATGTGCATAAAAAGAATGCCCCTCTCCTCATCTTTTTAAGCTATTGCTGGGGCAGCTCATGCAAAGCACTTAGTTTCATTGTGCCTCTAGAAATGGAAAGCAAACCTTTTCTAATTCTTCAGTCCCTTTTTTCACACTGCTGCATTTATGTTTTTCTCTGTTAAATACTCATTCTGGCCTTTGGTTACAGATATGCACATTCAGTAGGGGATATAGGTAACATTTCACAGTTTGGAAGTAACTTCAGCACAAGTTACAAGTTACTTTAACTTCTAACAAGATTAAATCTTTCGTTATTAAATCCTTAGTAATACCAATAAAATTAATTAGCATTTCATTGCATATTATGATTTAAATCCTCTCTGTTCATACACTTCCTGAGAACCGAGGCAGAAGAACTTCGGGAACAGAAGATTGTGTGAATTGGAGCTCTGAAGGTGAAATCCAGCACTCTGGCATGTGAGTTTGTGTCATTTTCTGCACAGTGCCTTCTCATTTTTCCTGAACTTCTGTCTTCTGAATTTCCTTGGACATTTTCACACACACCCCTTGCATATGCATCCCTCATCACTTGCACCTTGGAAGAGGTAGAGCTGTCTGCTTATAAGGGCAATGTTTAGCTACACTGTGGTGTAGTCAAACATCCCTTTTTGAAGCAGTGGATGAATCGAGAAGTTCAACCCTTTGCTTTTACCCTTTCCCCCCCACCCCCAATTTTAAAAACTCTTTTTCAATCACTCATCTGTAAGAAACAGGTGCTTTATTATATTATATAAGCATAGGGGCTGAATAAAGCCTTTAGAGCTAGTTTCTCTCACAATTTGCCATAGGGGCTGAATTAGAGCTAGTTTCTCTCACAATTTGATGAAGGTTTCCACCGAATGTCAGCATCAGAATACAGTTACTGTGATGGATTTCAGAGGCAGAAGAAACCTCTGAGACCGAGAAGATTTTTGGCAGTACAAATGATGGCAATTTCTTTCACTGACACCCAAAAGTTTGTAAGCATTCAGCGATAAGCAGAGATGCTGCCTCTGACACATCCAACTTCCATGAGGCATCTTGATGTGTTCTGCTTACGTTGATGCCTCTAAGGCAACGGTTCCAAGGACAGGCTTAGAACCACCTGCAAGGTTGCTGTGCTTGTTGGTGGTTATCAATTTAGCTGTGGGTCAGAACTGAAGTATCCAGTTGCTCTTTGGAAGAGCTGAGTTTAGGGTATCCACTGGGGACTGGACTGCTGCACTTGTGGCTAAAATCCCCCCTGAGCGCATGGCAGTAAATGACCTGCGAGGCAGGAGAAGCCGGAGTGATGCTACCACCTTTCTACCTCACCACTCTTCTGCAGTTCCTAGACTAGGTAAAAACTGCTGCTCCTTTGGAATAGTGCCACATACGAAAAGAAAAGTATAAGGCATCACTGAAGTGGAATTTAATGAGCTGCCCATATGACACACCTTGCTTTTTAGCACCTGAAGAACCCTAGGCATTTCTAGTTTCCTGTACACCCTCAAGTCCTGCTGCCACCTGCTCTGGATGGCTGCCCCTTGGTGCAGCTGAGCATCTTCACTGCTGCTTCCACCTAACCCCAACCTGAATTCACCAACTAGGTACCCCTGGTCATCCAAGGGCCTTGTTTGCGTAAGGATACACAGAATTCAGCACACCAGTGCTGTGGCCAACGTTCTTTGTGGATCTTCTGGTCTGTGGCCAGGAATGTGTCTAGTACAGCTGGGAATGAAAGCATGTGAAAAGTCTCTATTATCAACACAACAGCCCTGGAATGTTACTCCTGTATTTTAGACCATCTCTGTCCTGCTGACACCTCATTTAAATTAGAGAATTATGGAATCATAGGCTAGTTTGTGGTAGAAGGGACAGGTTTCCCTGACCCAAGTGCAGGTCTCTGCACTTGGCCTTGTTGAACCTCATGAGGTTCACATGAGCCCAGTTCTCAAGCTTGTCCCTCTGAGTGGCATCCCATCCCTCAGACGTGTCAGCTGCACCACTCAACTTGCTGTCGTCTGCAGACTTGCTGAGGGTGCACTCGACCCCACTGTCCATGTCATTGATGAAGCTATAGAACAGTACTGGTCCCACTACAGACCCCTGAGGGACACCACTTGTCACCGACTGCCGTCCTTTGGGCTCTCATCCCCTGTTCTAATGTGAACAGACAACTCGGAAAAGAAGGAGACCATAAAGTCTATAGTATCTCAGGGAATGTAGCAAAGGGAATGCCCAGCTGTTTCATTAAGTTGTCTTCCCAGAGCACTATGGAGAGAGGGCAAGTACTGCCAGTGACCACCTTCTAGCAAGGAGAATGGAGCTGTTTCTCACTTCATTTCTCTTTAGATACATTGTTTAGGAGCAAATGGAGCTATTTGCAGGTGGTAAGTTCAGCTGTGTATGTTGTCAGAAAACATCCAGAAAGTTAATTCTGCATACAGCAGCAGGAACAGGGCATGCGTTAAGGAGGAAGTGTCAGGGGCCAGGATTGGAGATTGGAGACTTGTAAATAAGCATAAAGGTAGTAACAAAAGTTGCCAGATTTAGAACTATGGAAGCCTGACTGATAACCAGAGCCTTACAAAGTTGCCTGAACAGAAAGCCTATGAGCTGCTTTATTCTGTTGTAGTGCAATACAGAGGCTTATTTTGTACTTGCTGGCCTTTTTTTATATTTCTTTAGTGTGGAAAAGAAAATGCTCAGATGAAGAGCAGGACTGAATCTTTAAAGCATGTTACAATGTTTTGTTTATTCCTGCACTTTATCAGTGCAAACTTGATCATCTTTGCTGGCATTTTAGAGACTCCACAGTTGCTCTACTCTCAGCACTGCCTGATTACAGGAGATTTGTGAAAATGTCTCTGTGCAAAAGAGAAGAGGGTGAACAGAAACATGCTCTTCACAGTAACTCAGAATTATCTCAGTGGTAAGTTTAGAGAGAAACAGCTTTTTAAAAGCTCCTGCTGCCTTTGAAAGAATTGGGAGCGGGAGGAAACTGTATTCATGTACATTTTAAAGTATTCATATTTAAACAGAGAGAAAGAAGGAGGCATTTAAGGGGAGGGGCGGGGGGGGTGAGAATCTTATGTTTTTCATAGCAACACTTTGCTTTCTACGAGTAGTTCTAGAATTTCCATTAGACAGAAAAACAAATAACAAGGCTGCCAACCACAGAGATGAAGGAAGAAGCCAATGGAGAGAAACAGACTTTTACAAATAGTACAGCGATGACAAAATACCAAGGATCATTGACAGCATTGTCAAAGCTTAAAATTATAGCTAATGATACAGTAGTGACTCTCTGACATTTCAAAACACCACAGCACATGGATTTCTCACTGTATTTGTGGTTTCCTTCTTCTCTAGAGAGCAACAAACTTAAGCTGATCCTGCTGCTAGGTGATAACAGCCAGTGTAAAACAGTTATTGTCTCAGGCTATAGCATAAATTGGACCAGTTGCTCCTCTGTACACTTTGCTATCAGCCTGCTGGGAGCAAATATAGCCCTGTAGTATCAAGAGTTGTTAGTTCAAGACAGGACTTGGGTGGCTGAGCAGGTGGAAGTTTTACATGTCAGATGGAGGAAGCTTAGTGCAATATTGAGTAGGAGTTACATAAACTCTGCTAGGGTGGTACCGCTCCTTTACAGACAGGCAAGTTGCAGAGGTTAGGGAGTTTGAAGTGGTTAGACAAGTCAGGTAGTACACAGCCATAAAGCCTCTCTTTAATTTCTATTCGATTCAGGTTTTATCAGCAAATTGTTGATAAATAAATAACCTTGTAAGCACCGAAATGCTTACATTGGGGTTAAAGTGGAATTTAGGTGCCTAACTGTAGCCAGGCAGCCTGCAAAACACCCAGCCTGCTTCCCTACCTGCCCTTCTATCCGAAGGCACGCTAATTGGCACCACAGCGGCAGGTCTCTCTCCCCTGGACTGTCAGAAGGCACGGAAATGTGAATGAGACACAGCACTGCCCATTCACTCCGGGTGATGTTGTTGTGAATCTCATCTTGGAGCACCCGCCTCTCTGCATGTGATTCACAGAGAGCTGGTACGGACAGCAAGTGCAATGCAAGTGCAAGTGAAAGGCATTAACAGCCTAGGGACTACACCTCAGGTGTCACCTCCACCCATAATCCTGTCACTGGGCTGTAGACACAAGCTCTTTTTTCCTCCTTCCATGTTTGGCCCCAAGAAGCCTTTTCTAATTGAACTATGCAGTAACTCGGGCTGACAGATGGGATGTGGGAGGCCCTACATGAGAATTGCCTGTGCTGGGGTGGGCGAGCAGAGCCTACACGTAGGAATGACTCAGACCCTCTCAGGTCAGGGAGGACTCCACATCCTAGTTGATGCCTTTCTGGTGAGTGCTGTAGGCTACCACGCAAAATGTAGCTGGTAAGAATATTGACTAGTGTCCTCTGGTTTAAATAAATGCCAATAACCAACCATTTGAGGAAAGATAGAGCATGGACACAGGTAAAGGGAGTGAAACTACAGGCACAAAATGGTATTGTCTCTAAGTTTCTGAGGAATACACAGTTTCAGGAGAAGGGTATTTAACACAAAGAAATGGAAATGAGCACAGCTGAGATGGCAGCAAAGTTGAAAGACCTGAATGTGCTTATTTGAAGGGTGGGACAAAGGTAATACATTAAAAGAACCAGTATATTGTAAGAACTATCATGTGAAGTGGAATCCAGGAGTAAAGATCTTGAATAAAGAGCTGAGACTTGGTCAGATAGTGAGGAAAGGACATAAATAGCAAATACTGTGCCTATGATTACGACAAAGCAAGACTACAACATAGGCAGATGGATCTATTGATCATATCTTAACTCTATGCAAGGCTTGTAAATATTGAAGGAAATATAACTGAAGATATTGAGAAAAATTCAAAATAAGATAAAACACAACATATACTGCATGAGTAGATTATGCCAGACTGCTAAGGTACATGTCTTTGCCAACTGATCTTGCTGACAAGGAAAGCATCGGATCCAATCCATCTGGATGCCAAACACGTCAGGGAAAACAAGACTTAACGTAGCAAGGATGAAAATCAGTAGGAGAAAATGAAAGGTGGCTAAGAGACAAGATAAGGAAGAGACAAAAGAATTTAATCTAAAAAACAAGAAAAGACAGGATTGCCGTCACAGAGGGGACTGAAATGAGATATTTGGGGTAAAAACCAGTGCTGGCACAAGAATGAAGTAGTATAAACTGCCCTAACTAAATTAACATTGAAAACTTAAGAAATTTTGAAACATCAGAGGAGAGAGGTCTGGAACAGCCACCCAACCAGTATAACGGAAGCAGTGTTTTAAGACAGAACCTTGCAAACAAATTTAAGCTTGATAAACTACAGACTGCAGGGCTGACTCTGATAACAGGGACCTGGGCTTGATGACCCAGGAGATCCTTTCCAATCCTTTACATATAGGAATACAGGAGCTGGAATACTCATGGACCTTACTGATACCGCATGAGATGATAATTTCTCATACCAAATTGCATTCAAGAATAACGTGACTTGTTCCTTTATCACCTGTTAATCTGAGGGAAGAGGTAACAAGAAATGTATATAGACTTTTGTGAACCTTAAGACTTTGTAAAAATGCAGATTTTTTGTTGTTGTTGTTTACATTGAACAATATTTTTTGCATGTATCTAACATAGTAGTGTCTTACATTGATAAAGGAGTTGACCACAACAGTGAAAAGTGGTTATAAGCTAGCAAAATTGTTTGCATCTTAATTACAAATTTTTACTGTATAACCAAAATTGTGTATAATAGACATAGTCCTGGAGAGGGACTTAAAGAAGTAATTTGATCCATCCCCTGTGGGATACACTATACCCTACAGCATTCCTGACAGATGTTTATACATTAACCTGTTTGTAGAAATCTCCAAAGATGGAACTGTGTGAGCTCCCTTAGCTACTGCAGTGCCTGTCTTGCACCAGGCAAGACAGCTGTTTAGAAAGGTCCACTGAAGGTCTAGCCACAAACCTCGCAGCAATTGACACTTTCCTTTTTTTTTTTTAAGCAACTGTTCCATATTTGAAGATTCTTATTTTATCTGCCTTCAGCCTTTTCTTCACTTGATCAAACAGCACCGGTCCTTTCGATCTTTTCCCCACAGGTTGCATTTTTCTGACGTTTAATCCTTCCTTGTTGCTCTTCTCTGGTCCAGAAAAGCTGATCTAAAGTCATGCCGAACTCTGAAAGCCGGTGCTGAGTAGGGCAAAATTACTTTCCATATCTTGCTGACTCTACTCTTGTTTATAAAGACTAATACGACACTGTTTACTCAGAAGTTCTTCCTGTTTTAAAAAAGGATCATTTAATGAAGGTGAGAACACGTGTCAGCCAGGCACTGTCAAAAAAAACAAAAACCACAACTGAAACAAACAAATGTGAAGATGACCGAGAACTGGTTCTTAGTAGAAATGTTTTTAAGAAGCATGAATAAGGACAAAAAAAAAAAAAACCTGTGCAATTAGAAGGCATAGGTTTTGAGCTTTAGAAGGAAACACAGAAGCACAAGTAACAAGGAGAGTTGCTTGTACATAAGTTTAAGTTTAAGAATTGTAGAACTTTGCTAAGGGAGAGTACACCAGTAGAAATGAACCAGTAAACATCAGTAGAAATTTCAACTTCTTTTGTTGTAAGCATGTTGAAAACTAAATGAATTCTAATAAATGTTAGAATTTTATCTAATACAGGGCAGAAATGTTATGCTGAAAGTATCATGGAAGAGAAAAGATGTTCCTATTATGGAACTGTTCTGTATTTTGAACTAATTCAGTGATGCCTTTGATCTATTTCCCAGCTTTTGCTGTTGTCGGGGTGAGGGGTTTCTGTGTTTTCAGGTTGCTTTGTGCTGTATGTATGCCACATGCCAATGGGTCCATGCTCCCAACGTGCCTCCATTCATCCTGGGTTTCCTTCACATGTGCCAAGGAACCTGTTCTGTGCTGGGAGGAAGGACCTATTCTTCGACCAGGTAATTCTGCTGCTCTTCGTGGTTTTGGAGAGGTTTTTCTACAGGTAGATTGTTTGTTACAAATCTGTTTGTTGTTGTGCTGTCCTACATGCTTGCCTTTTAATTGACATTTGTAATGTCTCCAGAGTTAGGGAGATGGCACGTTATTTATTGTGTATCTTACCACAAAAGGAAATAAATATTTTACAGGTGAGCATCTTCCTATAGAATTAAAATGTTAGGAATTACAGCACTCAACTAAGCTCTTTATTAGCAGTGTTTCAGGCATGATTCCTGACAGGAACCTCTTGCTCACATCTTACTCTCTGTTCTTCCCATAAAAATAAGATGACAGCATTACCTCTCCCTCCCCAGCCTTGGCTTTGCCAGGGTAGCAATATAAACAGCACTTGCTTTAGAGCACATGCAAACAACTGCTCTGCGTTACGCAACGTGGTTAGAAGACACATCACACCGCTTTCAGCATCTGTTGATTACACACCCTTAAGCAGGCTATCCTTAAGGCACATATTGCCACCACGGTCCAGGTACTGTGTGTTGAGCAGGGATATGAAAGAACTCTGCTCATAAAATTATGTTGATTAACAGGGGGTCTGTTTCAGCTGGGCTGCAGAGCCAGCTGGGGTAGCTGTGGGCCACAAACCGCTGCCTGGTACTTCCTGCAGCCTTGTGCCCCTCCCTCTACTTCTGCATAGGTTGGTGTAAGCCAGATGGGAGAGTTTCTGCTTGCACAGAGTGATTTGACCTAGCAAACACTGCTGCTGGTATGACGCCCCAAACCATTTTGCCTAATACTAACTGGAGTTACACCTCGAACACAGGACCTTACCTGATGTTAGTCAGCACTACAAGGCCAATGACCAAAAGCCTTCAGATTTGCATCTGAAATGCTCTCCCAGCTAGTACTAAACCAGGAGTTAATGCTCACAGCACCACAGGCTTCGCAGGGTTTAAAATGCTGTATTACTTGCACCAAAACCACAGTAATGAGGCCTCTTAAAATACATACATTTTTTAACTACTTGGGCCTACAAGGAAGCTGGGGGGGACTTTTTACAAGGGCCTGTAGTGACAGGACAAGGGGTAAGTGGTTTAAACTGAAAGCAGGGAGGTTTAGATTGGATATCAGGATAAAGTTCTTCCCGGAGAGGGGGGTGAGGCACTGGAACAGGTTGCCCAGAGAAGCTGTGGATGCCCCCTCCCTGGAAGTGTTCAAGGCCAGGCTGGATGAGGCTTTGAGCAACCTGGTCTAGTGGAAGGTGTCCCTGCCCATGGCAGGGGGGTTGGAACTAGATGGTCTTTGAGGTCCCTTCCAACCCAAACCATTCTATTATTCTACTGGAATTTTCCTTAAGTACAAATACTAAAAGCTGTCCTAACTTCATGCTTGGCCAGGTGACCAGAACAGAAAAGATCTGCTAGCTGCATTACAGCGGCACAGGAGCTGTGCTCAGCAGAACGTTTCAACCATACATTTGAATGCTCCAGTTATCCAATCTGCATATTTAAAGGCAGGGCACTGGATTATCTCAAGAAGACTTAAACTGATATGGATCCAGCAACTGTCCTAGATTTCAATAGCTATTTTCAGTCTAATTTCAGTACCTGGAAGTGGTGCCACCACAAGACTACTAAAAGTACTTCCCAAAGTAATGTACACATTTTTCCTTAAAAGCTCTATCAAATTATTGTGGTTTCAAAATTAACCGGAGAGGACCGTGTTTGCCCCCAGATATCCATGAAAGAATTCTTCATTTTAGTGAGACAACTGCAATATGAAACACCTTACAAGAAACGTAGGTGTACTATCTGCAGGCCAACCCCTTTATTGCAATGTGTTGTGTTTTAATGTTGTACACTATTATTTTGTTGCATCATCTGTGACAGCATGTCCTTTGCTTTCAGCAGAAAATTACACACTGTACTGCAACATTTTTCCCCTCCCCTTTACACATTTCTATTTGATTCCCTTCCGAAATGATCCCAGGTACTGGTTTTTCATCACTGTATTGCTTCAGGAACAGATGGAATCGTGACTCAAAGCAAATGGCTTATACATTATTAAACTAAAAGTTGGCTATATTAAATCAATGATTTATCACAGATGAACAACCAAAAGGAAACCTGTTAATTAGGGCATCCTGACTTAGACACTTTAAAAGTCACCTCTGGCCTCCTCTTGCGCAGCATGCTGTGTTACTTGTTCTCTACACGGGTACCATGTGAGTCTCAGCTGCAGCAGCTTAACGCCGTGTCTTAATTGTTTTTCACACCTCTTCTTCTTTTGTTGTGATCTTCCTCTGTTTTTTTCAGGGTTAGGATAACCATAATTGAAATAATAACAAAAACCTAACTTTCTTTTCTGGGTCTTTTACTGTATGTTATTTTGGGGGGTTTTCTCTCCTATATAAGCTGATGGGTAGAAGCTAGTTTAGATTTAAAAGTACTAATTTGCATCCCCAAAGTTCCTAAGAGCACAAATCATACTTGAAACACACTTACTACTTGAATATTTATTGCCTTGGGAATACACAGGTGCTTTTGTAATTTAATATATGCATTGCCTTTGTAGACTTGCATTATTTGGAACAAAAATTTGTGTGTAGTACTGTAGCAAGATTTCTGGATAGAAGTATTACTCCTAAAAATAAAACTGAAACTCTCTACATTAAAAACAATGTCTGTTTATGCTGTTGGGCATCAGGTATTTACAAGTGAGCTGACAAGTGACTTATAAAAAACCAGTTTCTAACAGTCATTTAAAACCTGGTTTTCTGAGGGCGTTGGTCTCACTAAAACAAATAATCAGTGAGAATTATTTTTAATCAGTAACAGTTCAGTGCATGCACAAATTTCAGATGACTACCAGGTATTGGATTTTGGTATCTCGGAAATTGAACCGGATGAGATCTCTATGGTTCATTGAACGTAGTTCCATGAAGCTGCAATAACAGGTTTTTATTTCCTTTTGAAACTGCTTTTCACTCCCCCTTAGTGTTGGAAGACTATTTCAAAACTTTATTTCTGTGATTAGAAACTTGTTTTGAATTTTTACTTTAACAGCAGCCTGTAACCCAGTACTAGGACTGATTCTGACAATGATTAACTGAAATGGGTAGGAGTTTTGCTTGGAGAAGAGCTGATGATAAAGCTTTAAAGTACATAGCACATTGGGGAAAAGCTCCCAAACTGGAGACTTCAACCTGGTGGGAGTTTTTATGGTTCCATTACTACAGGTATTTAAAAACGCATCACTGAGTTAACTGTTGGTGAATCTGGACTGTCATTCTGGCCATCTCATATCTTTGCCTGCTATATGGGGCTGGTTTCTGGCTTAGCTGGCCAGCTGGACTTTAGCCCCAGCCTTGCTGCTGTTGCCAATGAATCACACTTTCCTTTCTCCCCCACTCCTGGTCAGTGCACAGCTGAGGGCTAAGGCTTCTTTGCAGCACTGTCTCACCACAAAACCTGCATGCATGCAGCACAACACAATTTCAATTTGTGCTCAAGTCTCCTGTCTGTCGGTGGATGACAGACATCCAATGGAAGTGAGACGTGACTGGTATGCGCTCTGGGATCCACGGTGATTATTTCCAGCTAAACAGGGAGCACAGTGGTTTACTACAAGTGTGCAATTATAAAAAAAATTTAAAACTATAACCTGATTAATGGTATCCCTACACATCACTGCAGAAATCAAAACTGGACCTCGGAGGTGTTGGGAAAGAGGTGAATTTTAAAGAAAAGGCAACCTCTGACATAAGAAGAATGACTTTTTAAAGTGTTGTTGTTTTTTTTTTTTTTTACAAACCCTGCTAATTAGAGTTCCATATCTGTCCTTAAGGATTACGGGAGAAAACATTCTCCTGGAGCCATTTTTCTTCCCATCTGTGATCTCATAAAATTTCTGCAGTCAATAAATGTACTATTTAATGTTTGTTTGTACTGTAGGGCATTGGGACCTTGAACAGTGGACACCGACAGTGTACTGTGCAAGTAAGATAGGAAAAGAGGATTGAGGATCCTGAGCTTTGAATCCCAGTGAAATCAGGAATTTGGTAACAGTGGAGTTAGTTATGAAACCTGTTTTTAATATGTCTCAAGGCTGGTGTTTTCAGTGGAGTCTCTCGTGTGTCATAAGGGTGAGGGAAGACCCACCTTCATTCTTCCCTTTTGCAGAGACACTACTGTCTCTCTTGGCATCCCAGACACCTATTTTCTGAAAAACTTGAGAATTACACATGTGTCTGGGAGGCTGTGGCTGGGAATGAGGGATGAGCACAAACACCTTCAGGCTGTGGACTCAGCAACCTTGTCCCCTTCAGAAAATTGGCTACAAGGAGATGGCTACTAAAGATGGGAGAAAAAGCTAACTTGAGACCACATGATTATGTCTTGTCTTTTGAATGAATGATTTTCCTTGTGAAAACACAGAAAGTACAAAGCACATGCATTGCCTGGTGATTCAGGTGTGAAGTAATGCTAAAGGGATAACTGAGGCTGTTCCTCCGGAAGTGTCATGCATTTTCTGTGCACGGATATTAGTGAGAGGGTTGCCCACTGGTACAGCTCAGCCGCTACTGGGAAGAGCCAACGCGCCAGCGCAGAGCAAGCTCCTGTGACCGCTGGCGTCTCCGTATACAAGGCAGAGCTCTTCTGAACGGGGCCAGATAGCGCTGCACTTAGACCGCTAAAGGAGCTATATACACGCTAGAATTCATACTTTGCTGTGCTGTTGTTAGCATCAGACAGGTTTTGCTGGGAAAAATAAAATTAACAAAGACACAGGCTAGTAGAATTGTATCCATTCTGGTTTTGCAAATGATGTGAGTTCTCTTTAAAGGCTAGACGCGCAATACCAAATATTTAGACAGGTTCTTAACATTAAAAATAAATAGACATCAGTGCGCAGAGCATACAAGAGAATTAGTTAGCTGCCATTTATTTTATATATGCAATTATATACACTCAAATGAGCAAATTCAGGTGCATGTGTGTAATGAAACTCAGTGTTTAAAAAGCTTGGCCTCCTGTCTGTCCCCTTCTCCAGGGAATGCAATGGTATCTCTGGAACAGCCAGGCTGTTACTGAACAGTGGGAAATTGCTTTTGAAGCTTGTGCTTGCAAAGGGTTTTTTTCCTTGATTAATTTGCTTTTGGGGATGCAAGGATGCAAAAAATGTTTTACATCAAATCAAGAAAACTGAAGGTGCTTCTGTAGCAGACTAATCAGATAGCTATCTAAAATAAATGTTTTGTTTAACGCCTGATTTCTTCTTTAAATATATAAATACCAGCTAGTGTTTTAAAGCTTCTGTAACTGTGAATGGCTCTGCTGTCCCCCACTGCAAGCTACGTTTTTATTACTTCTTCCCAAGAAATTTATTTTGCTGACATGGGCCCTAATCCAGTAAAGTGTTAAAACATATGCTTAATTTTAAGCATGTGAGTAAAGCCAACAGAACTTTCCTATGCCTAAATTTAAGGACAAGTTTGCATTTGGCTTAGCTGGGGTTATAGTTTCTGGGTTATGTTCTTGAGGATTGTGTGTATTTCGCAGAGTGGGCACCCTCATGGTGGAAGAACAGACTTTCATGAGTTTCTAAGGTATTTAGTTACTTATCAGAAGATCTTGAGAAGAAAACAGTACCAACAAGTAAACACTAGAATTTTTGGACATTAATGCATTCCTTTAAATATGTACAATATGCAACTGCTAACAAACTTCCCACAATTTCATCTTCTTCCTTTATGTGATAGAGTGGCTGAACCCAGCTGAGATACTAGCAGACTGTTTTCACCTTATTTTATGTATTGGTTTTCCTGGTTGTATTGAGCGTTTTAGCTTGGAGGCGGGATGGCCTTCCTTAACTCTAGTGAGCGGACAAGTTAGAAATTCAGTATTTCTTCATATTTTGCTGTGTGATACTTTAACATTTTTAACTGTGGGTACATACAAGTGATCTTTTTCCACAGAAAAGGTAAAACCTTGTGAGATAATGACTGAAACAGCTCAGCTTGGAGCGTGCAAGTCACACAGAACAAGAACTCGGTGATTTTGATGCTGTAGCTAGAGGATAGCTGGTTGCCTGAGTGATATATATTCCTGCCGTTTTCTCTCCTGCTGGCAATCTCAGACCTAGAACAGAGTGGACCTAGAATCTGAACTGCCTTCTCCTTATGTGGGTTTGCATGAGATCCAGGAGGAAACAAACTGGTGTAGTGTTTATAAGCTTACAGGACTGATTCTGTTTTGTAAACACCAGTGAGTTTTCTACAGGAATGGAGAATCCGGTACCACTGTTCATCAAAATTTACTCTTTCGGGTACCAGCATTAGAAAGCTCTGAGTTACCTTTTTTTTCCTTCTCTTTTTAATATGGGATGGCTTAAAGGCTTTGTGTGTTTCATTTGTACCATGCAAGCTGTCAAGCACCACAGCTGAAGAGAAGAAAGAATGCCGATAATCTGTACTAAGCTTTAATTTTACTTAATAGCAGGCACAGGATTTGTTCAGAGAGTTTTATTATTGGGCGAGGAGTTAAGGCAATTACAGCAGTGGGGCAAAAGGCCAGGAGACGATGGAGAAATCTAATACTATGAAGCATTTAGGTTTAGAGAGTACTTAGGGTTATTTTTTAAAATACACTAGCCACCTACAAATAACCTTCTCCACATTTGGGGGAATTTAAACACAATGTAACTATTGCACCTTGTGTGTTAATATACACAGTAAGATTAAGCATATTGCAGTTTGCACTCTCACCCTCACATGTACAAAGCATGTAAAGGAAAAGGATTTGGCTGAAGTCTATGAGACAGAAGAGGTTAAAATCAGTAGCTGGAAAATGAAAGAGCTGTAAGACGTTCTGCAAGGGTTTTTACTATTAAAACATTCATGCCTGATTTGAATCTGGAACAGGCCAGTCATTTGTTTGGACTTCAAGGTAGGTTTCCTGTCTCAAATCAGCAAGCCATACCTGTCCAGAAAAACACTTAAGCTCATTCTTTGTCCCAGGCTTCAACACAGCATAAAGTTTAAGCAACCGGTTGAAAGATATCCTAAATAAAGATAGACTTTAGCAGGAGACTAGGTGTGTTGCTGAATCAAGACCCTTACAACATGCAGTGGCTATATGCCAGTACTATATGAATCTTAAGCGGAAATTTATTTTGATCATTACTTTCTACTCATTCTCCCACCAAGCATAAGAAACAGTGGATTTGGGAAGAAACATAATCATTACTTCCTCTGAAGCATCTTGAAGCCTTAAATGGTCTTGGCTTTCTGTATTTTATGTCACTGAACTTATTGAAGAATAGTTTCATAAAAGAGGCATATGGTAGCATTAAGGAAAACTAAATTTTTCTCCCTAGTAGGTACTGACTTATGGTTGTCTGTCCTGTGAACATATATGAGCTTTTATTCATACAGTTTTAATTCTCTTATTCAGAGCACTAAAAGATCTGCAAACTGTTGATGCTACCAATGATGCACTTTTTCCGACATAGTCAAAAGCTGGATTTAATATGGCGATCTTTCCCAGTTTTAAAACAATTACTTTAAAAAACTTCAGAATTGCTTTGGCTAGGCCAAAACATTTTCCCTCAAGGGGAAACATTCTTCTAAAACACTCATGATCAATATACATTAATGTTTTTTCTAGGATATTAAAAAAAAAGTCTTACCAGGTCTCCAAAACCATATTACTTTGGTATGTCAGATTAATTCATAGCCTACAATAATGCTCCACTGTAGCACGGCTCACTATGCTTTTAAAATTGAAATGCCGAGGGTAGGCTGTCTCTCTCAATGGATTTCCCTTACGCAAGGCCTTATCCAAATCTTGTGAGGCTGTTAGAACTCATGAACCACTAAGGCACCTCTTAATCATATCCTTATCTCAATTGTCATGTTTGCTCTCTAATCCTAAATAGATGAGCTGTTAGGAAGCAAAAAAGCTGGTGCTATCTTCAAGAAAGGAAGGGAGCAACCTGGAAAACCAGGGGAGTCTCAACAGCGATAGCAGAGCTGTTTGTGTGCTGTGGATTGAAAAAAAGAACATCAGGGCACAACAGCTTTTCATAACAGCACACGCCTGCAATCTGAGCAACCAGAGTTCACGGTAGTCTTTGGGTAAGTTGACCTGAAACTCATTTCTTTCCCAAAACATTTTCTTCTACTTGAATGATTACACTTGTTTGTTGTTTTAGGATTGTGCATAAAATCTGAGCTCCTAGAGATGATGTTTCTGATTAGAGTGTTTTGGGTTCATTTTGTTTTTTAAACCAGACTTAGAATAATGCTGACATTTAAAACAGAAGAAAAAGATAGTAAACTAGAATATTGACACTAGAGTTTCCAACACACTCCTCCAAATAAACATCAATAGCTGGACTGCTCCTACACTGGAAACAAAAAAGGGTTTTTTGAAAGCTATTGTACAGCATAAGCACTCTTAGTGGGATCGGGGAGACCAGGGCTGAGAACCGTCATTTGAGCAAAGCTATGCTGTGCATTGATCACAGTTTTGGCTTTATGCAGAGGCTCTGCAGTTGAATTTACTTCCAAATCCAGCATTATCCACTTCTCTACATCAGGCTGGGCAAAGTGTTGTACTATGACACACAGCTGATAACTTCTAGATAGAACAGGAAAAGTACAATGCACGGATCTTGTAAAATAAGGTGAATTTCTGTATTTTCTTTTCTTACGTTATTGATCTTAATTGTTTTTATAAGAGAAGCTGTGGGTGTAACCTCAGACTGGGAGCTTCCAAAAACTGTCCTTTGGCCAGAGAATGCTACCTCTATGTTTGCCAACCTGAAGAACAACACACCTTCCGTCTAAAAGAATGGAAAAGAAATTGCCAGGTCAATGCTCAAGGGAAAAGTGGTGTTTTTAAAGCTGCCAGTGCTACCTTTTCCACTGCAGAAAACTAATTTTAAACTCAATTGCAGAAATAATTATGGCAGTTGTTATGGTTTTAACTGGACTTGTTCTCTTACCTTTTCTAAAAAGCATTCTCAGGGAATTTCAGCATCAGAAATGTCACTACCAAGCTGACAAAATTGACTGTACTTTGCAGAAATGGTTTTCCTGTACAATATGTTTAGAGTAATTTTCCCCAATCCTGTTTATAATTTCACTTTCTAGCAGTGAAGAATATAAACAGTCTGCTGAAGGTTTTAAAAACATGAACTCATACCTTGTATGGCCAAAAAAATGGGTAATATCTAAAATCTGCAGGGAAAGAAGCAAGGCTCTGAATAGCCCAGACTGCTGGGGAGGCGGCTCCCTGTGCCTCACCGGTGACTGAAGCCTGGATTTACACTCACATTTTAATATTATATAAATCCTCCCAATTCTTGCTACAGACAGATAGGAAAAGTGCTCTTTTCTGAATCTCAGTACACAGAACTGTTTTCCTAAATACGTTGTTCTTTGATTTTGGAAAGGTATTAAAAAAATCATTCAAAATTAACCTCTATAGAGGAGGGAAGAACAACTTTAGCAACGGGCTCAGACATAGATGCAGTGTGGAGAGTCTGGGAGAGGGGGGAAAAGGACCGTGCAGCTCACTCACATGATCCTGGTGCTTAAGCATTGCAGTAAATACTGCTGATGGAGCAGTGAGAGATGGTCTTTCACTGTCCGGTGGCAAATCCCTGTTTTAGCAACTGTAGGCAAAAGGGTCAAATATTTAACTTGGTATTAAACTTAGCAAAATAAACTCAATTTCTAGTGCACAAAACATATTCATGTAAGTTTACTATCCTATCTGTCTGAAAGGTCAGGTATGGCTTGGCAAAGTTGGAAGCAGTTGTGCTGGAAGAGTTGAACAGCAGTGTGCCTGAACGGATGACTGGACAGACCATGAAATCTCTACAGCATGGGTCACAAAAGAGAAATGTTTGATTAATGTACCCGAACAATTGCAGTGGAGCAACCCCACTACAGCTCTCCATGATCCGATGTTTCCATTGCGTCTTCTTTCTAGACGCTCCTTTTTGTAAGGGACTGTATTAATTTCTGGATGGGTTTGGGGAAATACTGTTTTGTTTACAATTAACAAACAAATTTCAGCAGATTCTCATCCCTGTACGTCCTTGACTCAAGATAGGCTGAGTAATAAACTTTGGACAACTGCGTTTCACATGCCCTACTGCTGATGTACAGAAGAACTGCAGGCTGCTCTGTTGTAGCTTATGAAAACAACCGATTCTTACTGGGATGTATACACACACCTATATTTCCACATTTTGTGAGGGATAAGAACCGTCTTCCATTTTCCCTTTTTTGGTTTTTTTTCCCCTCCCAGCGTAACAACTCACTATTACTCGTTGGTGTTGTGTTCTCTCTCTCCTGCCTACTCCAAGCAAAGCTAGTCGCTGTGGTCCCTTACCCTGCGACCCTCTCCGTTTGACAATTTTAACCACACGCCATTGAGAGGGGTTTTTTTACCCGTTGATACTTTCATTTGGAAAACATATTTTCAATAATTTCTGAAAATATCCATTGTTGCAATGACAAAGTCGACTTTATTTCCTATTACACAACTACGTGTATCAGAACGCTTGGCCTGATTATTGTCACAAATAATTTAGTTCCTGCCTAGCAGGTTAGTCTCTTATTAGTTTATGTCATTTTATCTCCTAGTTGTCCATTGGCCAACCTGTGAAGAAAGTATGGCCCTCTCATCACAACATTGCAATGGACAGCGCAGCTTTTACGGTTTGAGATGACTATTGCCTGGCAGTTTTGTAGTGCCTTTCATACACTGGATCACACTGGAAATCACTGATGCCTCTGGCACTTAAGGTGGGGAAAAACAAATCTTGCACCCTACTGATTTCTGCCCAGTACTGCTGCTGCATGGGGAAATCTGAAAGCCCCACCACATACCTTTCCCCGCCAGGCCCCGCTCTAGGTTGCAGGGTTTCAGTTTCCCTCCGCTACAGGTGATAAAGATTACTTTTCATCTATTTCTGTTTCTGACTATATTTTGCAGAGTAGGATGACCCAAGAATGGAGGGATGGACTGGAGGTTGTTAGACAGCGTGGGCAGCACCTGCCCGCTGCAGGGAGGAAGGAGAATCCCAGAGATGCAGGAAGAAAGGAAATGCAGGAAGAGTGACAAGAGTAAGTAGAGTTTCACTACCCCGAAACCCAAGTGATTTACTGGAGGATTTTACAACTCCCATCTAAAAGTTGTCTTTTCATTTAAGATGAAACTTCCTAGATGATGAAAATACAAAGGCCTACTTGAATGTTGCACTAAAATCAAGGATGCCTGCTGTCTTTCAGTCATAGGAAGAATTTTCAGGTCTGCACGTTAGGACCCACGGGTCCTCCCGACCCAGAGGCAGGCAAGGCTCCCCTCCCAGGGACCGTGGTCTCGCTGGCCCCAGCCTGGGTCGGGGATCCCTTCTGCAGGTGTTGGCGGCAGCGGAGCTGGGCGGACAAGCGGGCTTCGCCAGGCAGCCTGCAGGCCCCTGCTCGCCCGTCGGCGTTTTGGAAAGGGAACTAGGCTGAGCTATACCTCAGCAGTACGATGGAAATCACGTACTCTGTATACATTTAGAGCGCACCAGCGTTTTTGACAGAAAGTGTCCGGCAATTCCCTCTCAGAACAACTGTTTCTGATACAGGGGTGGGGTTTTTTAATTAATCCTGCATTCTCTCGTCCCTTTTTCCCCTTGCAGATGCCACCCGCTGGAGTGGCTGCCCTTCCTCCCTCAGCTCCCTCAAACCCTGCTCCCTTTCCCGCCTGCCTTCCCTTTCCCAGGCGGGCGGCCCACCTAC
>NW_010261875.1:0-339 GCF_000690775.1 Eurypyga helias
GTGGAGTTTGCACCTTGACCCGAGCAGGGCCATCGGCCCCGGGTGACCGTCCAAGAGCGCCGCGGGGTGCGGCAGAGCGTGTTATCGAGTTTCTCGATGTGATGGGAGAAGAAAAGGATTCGGGTTTTTTAATTTTTGTTCTGGTTTGTAATACTGCCCGGGCTTTCGAGGCTGTGCGGGAGGGAGTTTCGCAGCGGGGTCCGTGGTGCACGCCGGCGGGACCACGGCTCGGTGTCCCAGGAGAGCTCCAGGCACGCTCCGCTCCGGTGCATCCCCCAAGGAGCTGAAGGGCTCCCGGCACCTTTGCTGTGACAGGGAAACACCGTCGAGGAGCCCTCG
>NW_010261875.1:374-601 GCF_000690775.1 Eurypyga helias
CGTTGCAAAAGGGCGTTTTCCCGGGGAAGCTCTTGTGAAACAGGGCAGGACGACGCGGATGCCGTCACCCGGCCGAGGCACGACGTCACGGCTCAGGAAACCATTGCAACACAACCCCAAAATAGAAACCATCCCCAGAAACACTAATTCCCTTCTCCCTGCCCGAATTCCCCGTCTTGCATCAGCGGCGGCGCCGCATCATCCTCCGCTCCCGGCTCTGTCGTAAG
>NW_010261876.1:0-957 GCF_000690775.1 Eurypyga helias
AGTCACCTCCTCATTCTCCATGTGCCTCAGCATGGTTTCCAGGAGGATCTGCTCCATGACCTTGCCAGGCACAGAGGTGAGACTGTCTTCCCTGTAGTTTCCCGGGTTCTCATTTTTTCCCCTTTTTAAAGATGGGGGTTATGTTTCCCCTTTTCCAGTCATCGGGAACTTCACCAGAGCACCATGACTTTTCAGATATGATGGAGAGAGGCTTTGCAACTCCATCCGCCAGTTCTTTCAGGACCCGCAGATATATTCCATCGGGTCCCATGGACTTGTGCACCTTCAGGTTCCTCAGGCATTCCCAAAACTGATCCTCCCAGACCATGGGTGCCTCTCCATTCTCCCAGTGTCTGCCCTTGTCTTCCGTGACTCTGGAGTTAAACAAGTAAGTAACTAAAAACTACTGATAACAAGTAAGTTAATGCTGAACAACGTTGACCATCAAAAGATTAGAATTCTCTGCCTGGCATTACCATTGGAAGTGGTCAATATCTACAGTGGAAACAATAGAAATTTTGATTAACCAAATATAGGCCACATCTCATTATAAAATAAAACAAAACCACAAACAAACAAAAAAACTTATGAACAGGGAACTAATGATTCTGCTCAGTTCCAGAAAGACAGACTGAAAGCCCCAAGAAAAGTTGTTAGAGTGGCTATTCAAATCATCCAAGAGAAGGAAAGATTTCTTCAAGATTTTACTGGTTAAATTTATTGTCAATAAATTTTGTAGAGTATGAATTCAGGGGGTTTTTTTATCAGCTGTATAAAGTCATGTATGAGACAACTGTGCTTACACATGTTGAGATGAAGATGTAATTTCTGCAGACAGCTCTACAAGTCATTTCAGCTGATGTGGGAAACAAATTGATACAGAAAATACAAATGCAAATACATTTCATAGATGAAGCAAAGCCAACGATATTCTGGGTTGTATCAGGAGAAGTGTGG
>NW_010261877.1:0-1600 GCF_000690775.1 Eurypyga helias
TCCAACCCTGACCACTCTGTGAATATGTATAAAAGTATACAGAAAATACAAAACTTACATTGATTAATTTCTGTTAGTTCTTTCTGAACATCAAGTAGGAAACACTCAGCATGTAGCATTAATAGCTATGCCAAACCCTTTGCAAAGGCTGACTTGAGCAACTGCCACAAAATGTGAACTTCAAATAGTGTATTTCCTGTAATGTGTGTGGTTTTTTTTGTTTGGGTTTTTTGGTTTGTTTTTTTTTTTTGTTAAAATCTTGAAATGAGGAGAAGCCAAGGATCTCTTGGGGAAGGCAGGAAATACAAAGAATTTAAATGTACCCTGTTAATTAAAATTATAATTGTACATTACATGTGACACAACTCAAATACGAAGAATAATGCTACATTATTGCTTAGACCATAGGCTGTAACAAAGAGGGCCTGTTGTGCAATGGGTGCTTAACAAATTCAGCCACTTAGCTGGTGCAAAAATACCACAAGTGTTAGAGAGTTCACAAGTTAAAATGAACAGTCTGCTGTAAGCAGCATTTGATGTTAGAGAAAGTGCAGATGCTGCTGCAAGATGTATTATATTTCCATGATCAGTGATAGATAACAAGAATTGTTTAACAATCCATATCCTTATGTGTGCACTTAAGCTATGGGCAGATCGATAAAAAAGCATTAAGCCTGGTGCCAGCTGAAGATATTATACCTGCAGGCTATTTGACTACATAACGGAAACTAAATCTGTATTTCAGTAACTCTATTTAGGTAAATCATTATCTAGACAATGTCTTTTCCAATTTCTCTCTTAGTTCTGGGTCATTTGGAGAGGGAAAGTCTGAACTCAGTCCATGGAGTTTCTTGTTTAGTCTAACAAATAATTTTTCTATATATGAAGGGAGTATAGCTAGTGTCATAATGTAAATGTTGTAGTGCTTCATATTAAGAATGACTTAGTCAATTCATCTTATATTTAAAGTTATTCCTGAGTCCATCTGTGAAACGGTGGTTAGTTGTACCTGGAAGAAAACTTAATGAGCATGTGTGGAAATGATTGCTCAAATAAAATAAGATTTTTCAAGAATTTAAAATCCTATAATGTACTGTCATGTACTCCTAGTGTGTTGAGGGATGTGTTGCATTCTAGATACTGGTCTGTTTTCATAAATATTACGTGAGGAGGAAGGTACCTTGTCCTGTAGGGAATAGTTTGTTGAATATGAAGTCATGAACAAAATTTGAAGTTTTAGAACAGGTTGGAGTTAAAAACCTTTTAAACAAGATCCGAGTGGATACTGAATCCTCAACATGAAGTCTTTCACTCTCAAGACAGGCTACTAATGCTCTGCTTTAGTCTGTGTTGTAGACATGCCCAAATTCAAGCAAAAGGACAGAGAACTTTTTTTTTTTTTAACCAGTGAAATGTATCCTTGGGCTTTAGTTATTCTGTGTATGAAGTCACTAAGCCTATTTTATGGAGGGCAGCCAAGACAACTTACAGTGCGTTTCACTCATTTTGAGTAGGCAAAAGAATCAGAAGGCCACAGACATTCAGTGAGCTTGGCTATACAACAAATTCTTTATAAGAACTGTGCTGGGTTCAGCCAGGA
>NW_010261878.1:0-512 GCF_000690775.1 Eurypyga helias
GCTCCAGCCCAGAGACGCAGGGCACCGGGGAGGGGAGGGGGTGCCCTGCAGACCCTGGCCATCTGTTGGCTGTAGGATCCCTGCAGCTGCAAAGCCGATTCCTGCCCATCCCACAGCCTCCGGGTGCAGACCGAGCAGCGGCAGCTTTTCCTCCTACCGAAATTCCCCTTTGCAGGCAAAAGGTCCGACACTTAAATCATGGACAGGGGCAAGAGCCTTTGCTTTTCTCCACATTTCGGGGGGACCTCGCACACCACACCGAGCTGCTAAGTGATTTGAAGCCCTGTGCCCAGGGAGGTGGTCGCAGTCCTCCCCCTCCCATCGCCCTCCAGCTCAGGATGACCCCTCCAAAGCAGAGAGACCCCCGGGGTGTCCTCCACTGTGGTCCAACCCCGTCGTCACCCCGCTGACGGGCTGCACAGCGCGTGCTCATCCCTGGGGGGTGATGTGGCCTTTCACCATTGGTTCCTAGTTATCTCTTTGCACAGAAAATAGCATGAAAATCATTGAAT
>NW_010261879.1:0-3982 GCF_000690775.1 Eurypyga helias
CGTTTCCTTCCTTTCACCCCTTTTTCTCTGCAGGACTTGGAACCCTTTCGCCGCCAAGATGCCGCGGATTATGATTAAAGGCGGTGTGTGGCGAAACACCGAGGTAGGACTCTGATTGCTTTAGTCCCCCACCCCCCAAGGGCTGGGCCCTCAGCGGCGTGGGGGGGGTGGTGCGTCTTGCACTATTGCGCAGGAGCTGGTGGAGGGGTCGTGGTGCGCATGCGCACGGGGGTTATGACCTGCGGTGTCTTGTAACTGTGCGGTGCTGGGGGGAAATTAGGATCTTTCTGGGCCCTCTGTAGTGAGGGACATAGAGCCTTAGGTATCAACAGATGCTGTGGCTGGCTTGATTCCTCAGCGGCCTGGGTCTTCCTCCTCGTCCCCTGCCCTAGTAGGCAAAGGTCAAAGGGGTGATGTTTTCTTCTGAAGGCTGCGTGTTGGGGAGGTCAGGAAGCTCAGCTATGTGTTCCGCCGCAGCCCACCCCCCGGGGAAGCCGTCCCCGGAGCAGCTGGAGGGGATGTTTGGGCCGTGTTGTCTGTAGAGCTGTCCCTTTTGCATGCTGGAGTGTGTCTTACACTGCAGAGACAGGGTTCTTATTCTCCGGGGATATGAGGGAGCTGGAATCTCTTGCCCTTGAAGACCCTTTCTAATTCGGAAATGGTGAAGATGGGTACGAGCACTTCATCTGCAGCCTGAAGTGTTTTGTACCCAGAAATTTATGTGCTGTTCAAATAAGTGCAAAAAGCCACACCCCTCTCCCATTTGTGCCATCACGTGCTTTTGGAACTGCAAGAGATCGTGAAAAGGAAAATAATAACATGAGAAATCAAGGATGTATTAGATGGCATGTTTAAAGCCAAAGGAGGTAAATCTCGAACTCTGCCACTGTATGCTGTGAACACTAGGCACAAACATAGTTCCAAAAAGCAATGAAAAAAATTAGTGGAAGATAAATGTACTGTGTGCTGGGAAATGTATTAAGTGTGCTTTTAACCACTTCTGACGTATCAGCTGTCTGCCAGGAGGTCGGCAGAGAATAGGAAGAACCACCATGTGCGTACCCTCTTCTTACAGTCTTTCATAATTGGCTAGTTTTGGTGAATGTTAAAGAGAAACAGCAGGGGGTTAAGTAGATCATTGTTTCACCTTTTTGTGTACCAGAAATGAAACAGCTGTCCTTGGTGCTGTTTTTTTATTAACATTTTGGTTTTACATACAACATAAAAATTACAGAGAAAGGGAACGGTTGATATATGGTCATTATGAAAATGACCAATTACTTGGAAAAAAGCCTACTGATGCCATCAGTATGGCTGCTGCACACCAAGTAAAACGAGAGGAGGAGTTATTTATTTATTAATAGAAATTAGATGAATTGTTTTCTATAGCAGCTCAAGCCCAAGTTCATCAGCAGCTTGCAGTTAAAGCTGCTGTGTACTCTGAGAGATGTCAGTGCTAGACAGAGCATCTGTCCGTGATGACTAGCATCTGCACAATACAGCTGAACAGATTCTGAACACAACTACGAATACTTACTGGATACAGAAAGGCAACATCTGTGGTAGACAGGGCTGTAAGAATAGCTTTGATGCACTTAAAATACCACTTTCTGACCTGTGTGGAGCCCAGAAATAATGAGCCCATTTATCTGGGGAAGGAGGGGAGGGGGGGATTGATGGATGGATTGACAGACAGCTTGACAAGACTTCCAGCTTTTGATCAAATCTCAGTGCACACTTTGTATGTGAACAACCTGGCTCCCGAGCTGAATCCATTATATTTTTTTTCCCTCAGAATTCTATAAGCTTTGGGAGAAACACTTTTGGATGTTAGGTTTGGAACATTCAAGTGATTTATTTAAAGATTTACTTGTAAAAAAGAAACTTTATAGTAAAGTTCTGTTATTTTTTTTGATACCTTTTTTTTAACAGCATATTCTGTTGCTAGGTAAAGATTCCATTCGCATTAGAATATGATTAAAAAAAGAAGATAATGTCATATTATTATTTAAAACAAGCCACCCAAGGGTATCTATCAATTCTATTTTTTCCCAAACGTTCACATTCATCTTGAGAAGAAAATGTGTAAAAGAAGCAGCAGTGCTGTGCTGTTTCCACTGGGTCGGCCCATTGAATGAAATCCACTGCCTTGTCCTCTGCTTGAGCTGAAACTTTCTGTTTTGCAAGTTCTTGTGATCCGTAACAGCTTATTGGTTTTTTGGTTTTGTTTTTTAGGATGAAATTCTGAAAGCAGCTGTGATGAAATATGGCAAAAATCAGTGGTCTCGTATTGCTTCTTTATTGCATAGAAAATCAGCAAAGCAGTGCAAAGCCAGATGGTGAGTGAGAAGTGCCATGCCTGCGATTGAGATTCATAATTAGAAATTACCACAGATTAATTTATTTCTACAGAGGAACAATAATTTTAAGATTGTTTGATTTTTGCTGTTGGGAATATTTCAAATTCCTATTGCTTGAAAGTATTTGAACAAAAGTAACCAAATGGGGTTTTTTTTGCCAGTGACTGCAGTGTTAGCAAATGCATGATCACTTAAAATTCTGTGTATGTTTTTTTTTTACCCTGTATTAACACTTTTTTAATCACTCAGTGTTACCAAGTAAGTAAAATTGTAAGATATTAATCACTTTTACAGATAATTTTGTGATTTTTCATAAGGAGAGGTTGGTTTAAGGGTAAATGTTTAGAATTTGCATTATGGAATTTTACTTCTTATAAAAAAAATAAGCTTAAAACTAATGTAAATAGGTGCGGTACAAATCTATTTGAGAATTGAACTTAGTTTCTCAAGAACAGAACTGCACATGCTTATGAGAATACTTCTGTATAAAGGCAACAGTACCGGCACAGCTAGGGATTATTAAGATAACTGTTGAAGGATCCAGACCAAACAAATTTACCATTTCTGGTAAATTACCTTTGATTGTTGTGATTTTTGTTTTTCTTTTTCTGGATCAATTTTGTGACTCCTTACTTTGCCAGAACAGAGATGGGGAAAGGAAGAAGAGGCAGTATCCGTATGGAAAGTGCTGGATAAATAATACATTTTAAAACTCAAATACATATGTCATACTCTGGAGTAACATCCTTTTGTACAGAAAAACTTCTATGAAATTTGCATGCTATGATTTTGAAATCTCACTGTAATGATTGGGTAAATGCTGTTCTGAATTAATTCAGGAAAGCAGCGGATAGCTTGGATCTGTCACCCTTATTTCTTTCCACTTTTTAACAGGTATGAATGGCTAGACCCGAGCATCAAAAAGACAGAATGGTCACGGGAGGAGGAGGAGAAACTGTTGCATCTGGCCAAGCTAATGCCAACCCAGTGGAGAACCATTGCCCCAATTATTGGGAGAACTGCTGCACAGTGTTTGGAGCACTATGAATTTCTGCTGTGAGTTACTGCTTTGCTAGAAGTTCATACCAGGAAAATCTGAGGAGTTTGTGTTACTCCCTTCTCCCATGGTGCTGAAATATGGTGGTTTCAGGTTGACCGAGTCCTTTTATAAGCAAATCCTTAAGGACTGTTTCTTTTCAGTTGATGTACCTAACTTGAAAGAAGAAGCTTCTGTACCCTGGACAGCAGGCATGAATAGGTGTATGTTTTCTTGCTTTCTGGCTAGAGGAGTGTCAAGACTGATGATGGGCTTCCATTTCAGGTTGTTTTGGGCATTTTTTGCCTGGCTGATCAGCATGAGTAAGGCTGTGAGAAGAAAAAATGTTATGTGTCACCTCTGTGTGCTACAGAGGATTTCTTTAGGCCATGAGAAGAGAAGGAAAGGGCTGTTTTCCCTTGTGAGCTTTCGTAATTCTGGTGTAATTGGTTGAGTATAAAAGCATAATGGGAAATTCTTGATTGTTAGTTTTGTCACACTGCTTGAATTCTTGTCCTTACCGTTAAGGATTACCCGAGGAGAGTTCTGTACTATTAGCTTTGTCAATACTGTATTTTATATAATA
>NW_010261879.1:4013-13930 GCF_000690775.1 Eurypyga helias
AATTTATTATTTAAATATAATACTCTGTTGGCTTTTTTGTCTAATTTAATCAGTTAATCATGTAACCATACCATATTCATGCATCTTTTTCTGCAGTGGTTGAGTAACAGGTTTATGTGTAGTCCATAATACAAGGTTACTTTTTTGATCAGTCTTTGGGGACACAGAGCCAGTTGTGATATACATACAATGTGTTTTTAGGGACAAAGCTGCTCAGAGAGACAATGAGGAAGAAACTGCTGATGATCCTCGGAAACTTAAACCTGGAGAAATTGATCCAAATCCAGAAACCAAACCAGCCAGGCCAGATCCCATTGACATGGATGAAGGTAAGATTCTGCTTTTGACAGAAATCTGATCTCTTTGTTTTTCCTTTTACATGGCCTCTGTATCCTGTTTTTTTTTTTGTCCCCATTCCATCCTCCCCCATCATTTTTTCTTAGTGTTTTGTCTTATTTCTGTATCTGGTCAGTTATTTCTACTTTTCGTTTTCCTTTTCTTAGTGTGTTTCCTGCCTTTTCATCTGTCTTTGCCATCTCTTGCTCTGACTGACTGTCTGCTTTGACAACTCGCTTGCTTGTTTGAGTGCTTACTTCTGTATCTTCATCTTTTTCTATCAGCTCATCCCCCTGATAAATCCTTGCTTGGAGCACAGGAGGACTACATGGCTTTTTTCCTTGCACGTAGCAATGTTATGAACTAGAAAATTAACATGGCTAAAATTCCGTGAGCGGACCAGTGGTGTTTTTGAACAGTCACAAATACTGCTAATACAGTACTCTAAGATGAAGACATAAATGAAATTCTGATCTCATTAGTGTGGTTAGTTTACCTCTTTATGTAGATATTTTGATTTGCTTTAGAAATTAGATGAATTATTTTCAACGTTGGACGTTTTTTCTTAAAAGTCTTCATTTTATCTGGCCCATGATTTATCAAATACATTGGAGCAATTTGGAGAACACTAGTTTAGCTGTCATGCAGAATCATGGAATGGTTTGGGTTGGAAGGGACCTTAAAGCCCATCTAGTTCCAACACCCCTGCCATGGGCAGGGACACCTTCCACTAGACCAGGTTGCTCCAAGCCTCGTCTGGCCTGGCCTTGAACAATTCCAGGGATGGGGCATCCACAGCTTCTCTGGGCAACCCGTCCTAGTGCCTCACCACCCTCTCCGGGAAGAACTTCTTCCTGATATCTAATGCCTGTGAAAACTTTGATTTTAAAGATTTAAAGATTGCTCTCTGAACTTAATGCTACGTTTTCCCCTACTCCCATGTTTAAGTGCAAATTCATAGCTGTATTTATCTGTACTATTGTAGATGAGCTTGAAATGCTGTCTGAAGCTAGAGCTCGCCTGGCTAATACACAGGGAAAGAAGGCTAAAAGAAAAGCAAGAGAGAAGCAGCTGGAAGAAGCTAGGTAAAGTTATGCTTGTTTTCATATACTGGTACTACTTCTGTTGACTTGGAAGCATTCACAATGCATAAAGTCAGGCACAACCGTAAGTCATTGCAGGATCAGACTTTTTAACAGTCATTTGTGACAAGATCTTCATTCTTCTTGTTTAAATATGTGCAGCTCTATCTCGGCAGCAACCGATTAAAATAATACCAGCTGTTAGGATGCAGGAGCCACCTATAGGTATGCATTTCAAATCACCTAGTGTTGTTGTTTCTTTAGGCGGCTTGCTGCTCTCCAGAAAAGACGAGAACTTCGGGCTGCTGGAATTGAGATCCAGAAGAAAAGAAAAAAGAAGAGAGGTGTGGATTATAATGCAGAAATTCCATTTGAAAAGAAGCCTGCCCCTGGATTTTATGATACATCAGAGGAAAACTACCAGGCCCTGGATGCAGATTTTAGGAAGCTACGTCAGCAAGACCTGGATGGAGAATTAAGATCGTAAGTGTGTGTTATACTAAGGAGGGAACAGTATATTTGAAAAGAAGTTCTGTTAATTCCTGGAAATGTCTGCAATGGAATGGGGGCAGGAGTTGTATTTTCCATGGGACAGACTGGTTGCTTCTGCCTTTTCAGTCTCCTGTATTTTTTGTCTTTCTAAAAGGCCTAGTTGACCTTTTTTCAATTAGAATGAAGTTCCTTGTGTACATTCTTGAAATGGAAATCTTGAGCTTCTTGAGGTTGGTTTTTTTTTTTTTTTAGCAGTAGATTTGCAGTCCTTTTTCCAAGTAATAACATTATTCAGATTGCTTACAGGAGTAGATTTTTACTTATAGTGTTACTTTTGATAGAATTGTACTTTAAGGGGGTCCCTTAAATGCTTAATTTCTCCCCTTAAAAAATCCCCAAAGATGCCATTGTCATGGTTTGACCTCGTCTGGAAAAGTACATGCAGCTGCTCACTCACCCCCTCCTCTTCCCCTCCAGTGGAGGAGGAGAATCAGAGTAAAAGGCAAGGAAGCTCGTGAATTGAGATAAGAACAATTTAAGAATTGAATATAAATGAATATTATAGTGATGCTAATGATATTAACAATACTACTACTACTAAGTAATAAAAAGAAGATAAACCGTATGATACAGTTGCTTAGTACCTGCCGACTGATACACAGCCAGGTCCTGAGTAGTGAGAGCCAGCCCTAGAGTGATCGCAGCAGAATCGGAGCGAGGCCCACAAGGGACAGCACAACTGGGAAAGCCAACCGACCCACCAGCTCACTATTGAACAAGCAAGCTAGCAAGCTAACAGACAAGCGAGCTAACAAGCAAGCAAACAAAGGAGCGGGCTGTGCAAAGGAGCTGTATCCCCCTGGCCCACTCCTGCCTTATGTACTGAGCATAACATGCTATGGAATGAAATACCCCTGTGGTTAGTTTGGGTCAGCTGTCTGATCTGTCTATGTCTGTCTCCCATGCTGCTTGTAATGAGAAAGTTAGGAACACAGCTGCAGTATCAGAAGCTGGAAAAGATCTTGAATTAGTGCAAGCACCTCCTAGCACCAACTGAAAAGCACCTTATCAGTGCTATTCTCAGGGCAAATCCAAAACCACAGCCTCATACCAGCTACTGTGAAGAAAATTAACTCTTTCCTGACTAAAACCAGCACATCGAAAAATCAAATGCCCATCATCATCAAGAGTGTGGTACATACTTAGTTGTTTAATTGCATTTCCGACTACTGCCAACTGCTTTTTACTGAGAGAGAAGGTCTGGTGCTACATATGATTGAGTTTATTAGCTTGTGATCTCATTGATTTTTTTTCTGTATGGCTCTTAGTTCAGAGGGTCTGGAAGAAGCTTCAGAATGAAGCTTATGATTTCACTGGCTGATTTCATTGCTGTTTGAAGAAAATACCATTTTAATAAACACTGAAAAGAAACTGGTTCCCATATCCCACAGAAAATGTTCATCTTCCCTTAGCAGCTACTGGAGAAAAAGGGACTCTTCACATCCTCTGATTCTTGCTATCTGTATTCTTGGACTGACATTTTTTTTTCTTGCTCCAGTGACCCTGATGATTATAGCTGAAGCAACCAACTGTTGCCTAATTCCAGAATTCAGAAGCATTACACTGCCTTGTATGTTCTGCTAGAAGATCTGCACACTCTACCTGATCACTTTAACTTCTGCACCACAAGGTGGTTCACTCTTCCTGCAACATGATTTATTTCAGCACATCCAACTTTTGATTAGGATACAGGCTTTTTGCTCTATGCTTGTTTGTTTTGTAGGCGTTCTGTGTGTTCTAAAATGATTCTCTTATCCATAATGACAGTGAAAGGGAGGGAAGAGAGCGCAAAAAAGACAAACAACATATGAAACGGAAGAAAGAGTCAGACTTGCCTTCAGCTATTCTACAGACCAGTGGAGTCTCGGAATTTACCAAAAAAAGAAGTAAACTAGTGCTTCCAGCTCCTCAGGTAAGCTGTTCATTGATCAATAAATGACTTACAAAAGGCCAGTGCCAATGAATGATTTCTGTTCTATCAAGGGGATTTTGTGGTTGTATTTTATCTTATTATACCTTGGAATTTTCTCTTTAAAGATATCTGATATTGAACTCGAAGAAGTTGTAAAAGTAGGCCAGGCAAGCGAGATTGCACGCCAGACTGCTGAGGAATCTGGAATTACAAACTCCGCTTCCAGCACTCTTTTGTCTGAATATAACGTGACCAACAACAGCATAGCACTAAGGACTCCCAAAACTCCGGCAGCACAAGACAGGATCCTGCAGGTAGGGTATAAATGTACAGAATGGGCTTTTGGTTTCAGTGCAGTAGTCAACTGAATAGAGGATGTAAGTACCATAGAAACACTACTTTGATTATGTGCGGTACAGGGGTTTGGATGGATGCTGAAAGGCATAGAAATGGATCCACTTCTATCTGATCACTTGTCACCATGCTCCAAAACACTTTGATACTCTTTTTTTATTATATTATATGTTGCGTGCAACTTTTATCATGAACAGTTCTCCTGATGTCTTAGTAATTTTACCCTTGTCCTGCTTACCTCTCAGCTGTGTATGGTGATCGTGACCTTGAGATGTTGTCTTTTATGTTTTTTCCTACTTAGTTTTGCTGATCAGCTTTTATTTTGTTTAACAAGAAATAATTAACCACAAGAATATTTTCCTAGCAATTTATTGGCTTGAAACCTTTTAAGACAGAGATTGCCAAAGCTTACCTTTGCAACCTCAGAATTATGTTTGTGTTACACCGATTGTGTAAGTGTCTGAGTTCTTTCAAAAACTGGTAGCATTGGGTAATATTTTCTTGAGTGTGGGGAAATGGCTAAATTAAGTCAGTGCAGCTAGTGTGTAAAACAAAGAAACAAAATGCCCTCAAAATCCCACCCCAAACCAAAAAAAAAACCCCCACCCTGTGTTTATAATGAGCTGTATTTCAACAGATTTTGTTTCATGATAGAAGAAAGGAGAAAATTCCTGACTCTGCAGATCATGAAAACACTGCACAGAGACTTGGGTCAAGAATGGTCACATTGCCTTTAAATGGAGTGCTCTGACATCACCTGTGGCAGTATTATGCCTATGTACAGTTTTATAGCTGGATTAGCAGTCTTCTGTGAAGATAATTGCTATGTGCAGCAGTATCATTATCAGCTCGATTTCAAAGTGCCTTAATTCTTCATTGTAAAAAGGAAAAATAAATAATAAAAAAAAGGGAATATTCATAAAAGCCCCAGTTGAGTCATGGACCAAAAATCTGCATAGTGACCATCTCTTTTGAAAGGTTCTCTTTGAAGTGCAGTTTGGATAAACTTCATGGGTGTTGGATTTCAGAGTGCAAGTGTGCTGTTTCTTCTGAAAATCAGGATCCATAGGGTGACTTGAGTATTCAGTCGCTAATAAATCTTGCGGATTTATGGAGTCTGCTAAACTGAAGGATGTTGGAATGTTGAAAAGTAACTCGCTCATTTTTGCAATTCCAATTTATTGTATGTTTTACTGGAAATGAAGATTAAAATCCATTTCAGTGGAACAGAAGGGTTTGTAAATACCAGTGTATGGGAGTTAAAGTTAAGAAGTGTTAAACATTTTCTACAAACTGATATTCAAATAACTCTTCAGCTGTTCTTACTGCTACTGAACCTGTTAAACACATACAGTAGAGAGTGACTGTGCAAGTCTTAGTGATGTGCTGCATGTGTTGTTTGTTGTACAGGAAGCACAGAATTTGATGGCTCTCACAAACGTGGATACTCCCCTGAAGGGAGGTCTGAACACTCCCTTGCATGAAAGTGACTTTTCGGGGGTTACGCCACAGAAGCAGGTTGTTCAGACTCCAAACACTGTGCTTTCGACACCCTTCAGGTAAGGCGGACTCTGATGGGTGCTTGGCTGGGCCTGTGTCTGGTGGGGGTGGGTGGAGGGAGCCGACTGCAGTGCGCAAACTCGTAGGTTATGATCAGTGCTTCAAAACAAATTTTAACTCACTTTTATCTGCCTCCTCTGTCTTTCACAAGCCCGTCCACATCATCTGTATTTGTACAGTGTATAGCTCACTGGTGTTTTGGTCCAAAATGAGGTCTCCTGTGCTCTGCAGCAGTATGTATTATACTGAAGTAATACAGGAGTATAAATAGTAAGGTGGAGTGTCATTCCGTTTGTGAATCCTAGACTTTCCGAAGTCTTACCTCTGAGTCAAAGGTGTAGGAGGTCCCTTAGCCAAACCCACACTGAATTTTTGAAAAGCTGAAGTAAATATTTTATAAGCCATATATATCCAAAATAAAATATTTCTTACATTGCCAATGCAAATAGTATGGAATTGCTGGTTTAACTCTTACAGTGGGTCCTGAATAAATATATATCCCACAAGTGCCAAATACCATGCAGCTAAAAAATAGGACGCTTGGTACATTTTGTCTGTCAATTTTTTCAGCTTAGGTTCTAATTTTACTTGTGTCATGCTAGTAGGAAAAACGGAGAAGGAAGTAAAAAGGACCTTTAGGGCAGCCTTATTTTGTTGTTTAAAAGCAGTGTGTGACAGCCCTGCTCTTTTAATTGGATCTACATAAATGAATCCTTTTCTGGAGATCTGCTGGCACCAGTGCGGTGCAGAACAACAAATGTAGAGTTTGGTCTGGAGTGATCTAGCTGTTCATTTGGGTTATTTTGTATTTTAAAAAATGTAAAGACATTCTAATTCTGTTGTTGGGGTTTTGGGGTTTTTGTTGTTGTTTTTTAAGCTTCTGAAGTTCAGATTTCCACATGTAAATGTGATACCCAAGTATCACCTTAGCTTGCAGAAATGCTTTATCAGTGTGAAAATCCAAGAACTTGAGCAGAGAAAAAAAAAATCCTTTAGGTGGTTAAAAATAAACAAAGGGAAGCCATATCATTTTAAAGGAGGCAGGTTGGGGAAGCAGAACCATCATGCCATCATATTATTTAGGCCAAAGGGGCAAATGTTTAAACCAAGTACACTTTGTTTTCCTATGATGGTATGAAATTTGTAATACTTTGATTTCAAGGTTTTCATGGAAGTTGTTGCTGTGCATTAGTTGTTTGATTTTTTTTTTTTTTGGTTTGGTTTTTTTTATGTCCTAGTTATAAGAATTTTCTTAAAAGATATTAAGTTGGAAGTTATAATAGGGTTTTAAACATTGCATGGATCTGGGACCACTAGGAAGAAACCACCATCTTACTTTGAAATTGTTTCTTCTGGAAAGTCAGCATAAAACTTTTTCTGCTAGTATAATCAACAAAGTAAATATATCCTATGAAACAGTCACCTGAAAACATAAACATTAATTTGGCTGGCTTTTTGTGGGTGTGGTCCTGTTATTACTTGTATTTGTTATTCTAAATGAAAATTCATAAAAACCAGTGAAGAACCTCAAGCAAGGGGGAAGTATCTCTTGCCTCTCCCAGACTTACCTAGTAAAAAGGGCGCTGGTGTGTCCCTAAAAAGACAACCAGTAGTGTGTGTTGGGCCATATATACAGTTGTGTTTGTCTCCATTATGGCATCTTACTGACACTACAGAATATAAAATGGGGTATTAAATTATTTTGTCCAGTCTTATTTCTCTACAGCACACATGCTTGTCATTACTGTCTGAAAATACTTACGTAAATGTAGATATGTACCATCATGTAGGCTTTTTTCTAAAAGTTTTTGCCACCTGCCTGAATTGTTTTCTTTGAAATATTTAAGAATGTCATATCAGTTTATAATTGTCATCAGTATGTGAAAACTCTGTTGGCAACAGAAAACTTGTGACTCTCTCCAAGACAATGTCTGCATGCCTTTCATATCATAAGCTGTTGGCACAGGGAACAGTATTTATTTCTAGTCTGGAGGAGAAGCAACCAAGGCCCACCGAATCTAAGATTTAATCCATTTTGCCTAACCTTATGTGCTTTGAAGTAATTATTGTAATGTAATTACTCCATCAATAATCAGTGAAAGCAAAGAGTGATTCATACAGTTTTAACATGTGACAGCTGTTAAGCCAGATGAATTCAGAGTGAATGACTTGCCACAGGTGGCAGGGAAATCAGAGCTTGCTACTAAATGCTGCTTACTGTATCCCAGAATAGTGCCTGGTGACTGGATAATCTCTTCTCTCAAAAGCAGCAGTGGGAGTTTGTGTTGATGTAGTTCCTGAAACTTGTCTTAACATAATGGTGTGCCTAGATTTCAGCTTGACAGGTCCTTGATTACACCTTGACAGGTTTAAACAATTCATTTTTTGGATTCTTCTAATTGCATATTAGAGCTTCACTGCCTCCCAAGAAAAAAAGATCTAGATTGAATTTATTAACAGTATTTACTTAACTTTTTGCAGCATTTAGGCTTTTCTAAGTAGAGCTCTTTAAGAAAAAAAATAAATGACTGTGTCTGCACTTCTTCTAGAACACCTTCTCATGGACCAGAAGGTTTAACTCCTCGTGGAGGATTAACTCCTAAACCTGTGGTTGGTACAACTCCTGGTAGAACTCCACTGCGTGATAAATTGAACATAAACCCAGAAGAGGGAATGGCAGATTACAGTGACCCAACTTATGCAAAACAAATGGTAAGAAGGACGTAAGAAGTGGAAATTGGTGCTCTGTTAATTTTCAGGATTTTTAATTCTCATCTCCTGGACAGAATTTTATTTCATAGTAACAGCAAGAGTTACTTCTACCACGTGTCTGCAGGTCTGTCTGTACTCATCACCTGATAAAATCAAATCTTTGTTTGAAAGAACAGAAATCTTGCCACTTACAGCTTTCAGTGTGCTCAGTAAAAGCACTCTAAAGCTGTTTGGCAAAGGAGACATACTTAAGTTTCAGTCCTACTTGCATCTTCGAAGCTGAGCAGGAAATACATCTCAAGCAAAGATTCATTTTTCTTGCAGTCCAGCACAGCCCTCAAATCCCTCATCGGCTTGGCTTCCCCATTTACCTACAGGACCTTTTCATCAGTCCTGTTTGGCTGACGACACTGAGCGAAAGGAGTTTATTTTTTGCCGTTAGGAGCACTTGGTTTTTAGACGTCCAGTAATCTGAGTCCCTTCCAGATTCTTTCATCGCCTTTGGCAACAGCTGTTTCCATTCTTGGAGATTCAGCCAGATGTACCCTGCCAATTAGACATGGTATGAAAGGGCACATACCTAATAGGTAACACCTTGGGAACTCCTTTTATGTGGCTGGTTCTGCAGCCTGAACTGTGGCTTTGGATATCTCCCGCCAGAGCTATTGGCATTTTTCTTTTGGGGCTAGGTAAGGATACGCACTTGAAGTTTTTGGCATGTTCTCGCAAAAAAAACACTTCAAGTTCAGAATTTCAGATTTCCTTTTAGCTTGAAGGACAAGGTTTATTCAACATCCTCATACTTACTTTGGTTCTGTATTAACCTTTTTATAGTAAACAGGCTTTTTGCTGCTAGAAGGAAAACCAGGGCTTCAAGTTCTTGGTGGACTCTAGTAGTTTCCAGATCTGGTGCTGTTTGTATCGTTTTTGTATTGTCTCAAAATTATTGTTCGTGTCTGTTAATGTAAGTGAGTGGAATTTGGTCGTGTTGCACCTTACGATGCTTCTGAATTCTTGCACCATCTTTGTGATACTTCGACAGGAGAGAGAGTCTCGTGAACACCTGCGCCTCGGGCTCATGGCCCTTCCTGCTCCAAAGAATGACTTCGAGATTGTTTTACCTGAAAATGCAGAAAAAGAACTGGAGGAGCATGAAGTAGATGAAGCCTTTGTAGAAGATACTGCTGATATAGATGCCCGCAAGCAGGTAGGTGTGTGTGATGCAGGTAATGCCTTTTGTTTAAATGAAATGTGTTCCTTGTATGGTTCCCATAGTTTCAGACGTGTTTAGGGGAAGTGGTACAGCTTCTACAGAATAACCAAGTAAAATGTACCTTTTTTCTGTGCTGCCGTCAGAGTATAATCGTCGTTTTTTGACGAAATAATATATCGTCGTTTTTTGACGAAAA
>NW_010261880.1:0-747 GCF_000690775.1 Eurypyga helias
TTCCTGGCTGAACCCAGCACAGAGTCCAAGCAGCCTGAACTGTAGGCAGAAGCCTCCCTCCACCAGCTGAGCATGTTGAAGAGGGGTTCAGCGCTGTCCCCATCTCCTCCCGTCTCAAGTTCTCCTCTTGGGGTCTCTCCTATTTTAATTCAAGCTATTTGAAGGAAAACAATGTAACAGAATTCAGTTCATAAATCTGAGATTGCTTGGGAATATCAAACAAAAAAAAAAAAAAAAAAATCGCCAATGGACAAATCATGCAGGTCAGCTCAGGGAGCTGTTCCTTTTGAACTAATGGATGCCATGGACTCCCAGACCCCAAGAGGTGGGAGATGTAAGGCATCTGGCAGAGCTTCCAGCCCTGGGGGGTGGAGGGGAGAAGTGCAGCCTGCTGCAAACAAAGGCCGAGTGTTTTGCTGATGCGATTGCAAAACATGTGTTTGCCCAGGACTGTTAGGATCTTGGGAATAGGCAGGAGGCCAAACCTCTGCAGCAGCGTACTTAGTCACCCGAATATCTGCAAAACGCGAACCTCCTGCCGTTCCTCCGCTTAAAAGCCCTAATTACTCTGTTGCCTAAAGAGAAGCTGGAAACTCTTGCATAAGGACCAGGGGAGAGGGAAAACGAGAAGCGTTGTCCAAGAGCTCCTCCGTGCCGGGGAGGAGAGGGGGAGGCCGGGGCGGCTCTGCGAGGGCACTTGCCCCGCGGCCGGGCGGCTCCGGGCTGGGGCTTCCCGGTTGCCGCCGC
>NW_010261881.1:0-2693 GCF_000690775.1 Eurypyga helias
ATGGCTGTCTATTAAACATTTTTCCCCTCTAAATTTCAGTTTTGGCCAACATACACTGCACTTATGTAACAAGTATACATACACAAATATTCCTTGGGTAATGAATTACAACACTTGGGCAAGCGACAGGACTTGCTATTAACTATGTTAACTTCATTATGTATGTGTCCAGTCCACTTTTAAATAAGGAAACATTTAAATTTTGCCTGAGATTCTATACTGCAACATGCAAATACTTGTAAATGCTTTCAAGTATTATCAAGTCTGTACCCTTTCATGTACCTTCTGAAAAGCTTTGTTCC
Organism: Eurypyga helias; assembly: GCF_000690775.1. Classification (NCBI taxonomy): domain Eukaryota; kingdom Metazoa; phylum Chordata; class Aves; order Eurypygiformes; family Eurypygidae; genus Eurypyga; species Eurypyga helias. The sequence goes on from NW_010261881.1 coordinate 303, forward strand.
TCTAAGTGTAAATCCACATGTTCTTCAAGAATCCGAATGTCTGTACAGGTAAGACTGCACATCGGACATTCATACAGCTGTGCACCATTTCCTGTGTCTGAAAAAGAAATGAAGTTTCTTGATTAATGCAATTCCTGCTTTTCCTGAAAATCACCCCAACTGATATACAGACTAAGATGAATACACAGTAATTAATTTCGTGTTGCCATCAAAATTCCCTAGTGAAATGCGACAAATCCTAACACTATTACTCTTAACCAATTAAGAATTTCTATCTAAATACCTAACAGTGTTAAGACATGTTTTCCTTCCTTCTCTTAATACAGTTTTGCCCCATTTAACTCGCAAATCACAACTTGCCATGTGAATTTTTGTATTAAGAAATGCTTAGTCTGAAATATCAAACTGCTAATGAACAGATCTGTTCTCCTAACAGAAGGACACTTGCTTACAAAGCTTGAGTATTTATATGATAACACATTAGTTAGCGGGCAGCAAGAATACAGTACAATGTGCTGTCATTCTTACTTTGTTGGTATTCCTGCATCCCTCAAATAAATATTCTTTCTGCAGTTTTATTGTTACTGAAGAGTACCACACAGAATAGGTAAGGTTCAAAAGGACTTCTGAAGAGCATCTAGTCCCTCAAAGCAGGGTCAAATTAAACAGGTTAAGTTACATAGAGCCTTTTCCAGCCAGTTTTTGAATAAGACCAAGGACAGACAAACCACAAGCTTCCCAGACAACTTATTTCAGTGCTTGAGCACTCTCACAGTCAAAAAACCCAAAACATTCTTGTGTTTAAATGGCATTTCCTGTATTTCAACTTGTGCCCGCTGCTTGTAGTCCTTTCACTGGACACCACAGAGAAGAGCCTGACTGCATCTTTACTGCCCTCCTTTTGAGTACCTTGATTTTACCTGCACCTTCCTAGGTTCACAAAACACAGGAATTAATGTTCACTGTCTCTGGACCACATTTTCCCAAGCTAAAAGTTCAAGACTGGCTGGAGGGAGACTTGATGGCATAATAATCTAAATTCACCAGAAACGTTTTGCACAACACTGCAAACATATTTCCTGAAGTGCACTATTCACACACAGATGCACAGAGTGGTAGGGGTTGGAATGGACCCCTAGAGATCATCTAGTCCAGCCCCCCTGCCAGAGCAGGATCACCTCGAGTAGGTCACACAGGAACAAGTACATAAAAAAACCAAAACAACGTTAACGCAACTATTTTTTAATACAGAAATTGTCATGCATACGAAGTAAGTTATTTATTCAAGCTCTGCATTATTTGCACCCATGACAGTAAACTATTATTCAGTGCTAAGATCTGGATTTTGAAAAAACAAAAACCCGTTTTTAATCACACAATATGTAGTGTGATGGATTATACTGCCACATTCTGTATCCTCATCATCATTCGTATATACGTCAGCGTATATAGCTTGTTACATCAAGAATGCTAGTCTTCTGAGAGAATTAGTCACTAGCAGAGGTGCTGTTACAGAGTATCTGAAATAACTACCAGCAACTCTGGACAGTTAGTCCACATAAAATTCTGACCATCCTTAAAATAACATACAGTATTCAAATAAATAAATAATTTCCTTAAAACGTTATCCCCCAAAATATCCTTGTGGTCTCCAAACCAATGTGCAGTACTTCAGAATACTTCAGTGCTGGATCTTCACTTCTAACTGAAAACTACCTTTCCCTAAGGAGTACTGCAACTGCTCTTCAGGATGCTGTCAAACATCCTCATCATCATTCGTTTTGCTTGTCAGTGTATATAGCTTGTTACATCAAGAATGCTAGTCTTCTGAGAGAATTAGTCACTAGCAGAGGTGCTGTTACAGAGTATCTGAAATAACTACCAGCAACTCCGGACTGTTAGTCCACATAAAATTCTGACCATCCTTAAAATAACATACAGTATTCAAATAAATAACTAATTTCCTTAAAACGTTATCCCCCAAAATATCCTTGTGGTCTCCAAACCAATGTGCAGTACTTCAGAATACTTCAGTGCTGGATCTTCACTTCTAACTGAAAACTACCTTTCCCTAAGGAGTACTGCAACTGCTCTTCAGGATGCTGTCAAAGATGAGATATCAAGAGGTAAAATCAAACCTTTGAGGCCAAACACATACCAAATAGGTGAAAACCACCTGGCTATCACACCAAAGCTTTACAATTTGCTTTCATCGATACGGGTGGTGTATTTTGGGCATGCAAAACACCGCGAGTTCGTCTGCGTTAGTGTGTTCAGTTCTGCCCTGGAGCAGATTTCTCAAGCGAAGCCCCCCATCGTCCTCACTCACTGTCCCAGGTGACTGCCCTCCGAGGGGCCCAGGGGCTCTCCAGCTGCACCCGCCGGGGCGAG
>NW_010261882.1:0-235 GCF_000690775.1 Eurypyga helias
TGCTGCCTTCGAGTCCCTTGTGGTTTCAGTTTTGGTACAAATGTGTTTAGATTTTAGCAAATTAAAGTTTGGGGTGGGGGAGGGGGGTTACAGAGCATCTGATCAATTTGTATTTATTTATTTTAACATTTTACTAAATAAAACACCATAAAACCTCTCGTCTCCTTAGCTGTATGTACCAGGCGGGGTCCCACAGGCACGGGGGATGGTGCGGTGCCCGCAGAGAGTCCCCAGC
>NW_010261882.1:406-724 GCF_000690775.1 Eurypyga helias
CGTGCCGGGTTAAGAAAATCTCCACGGGCTCTGAGTGGGTGGTTGCCTCCAGCTGATACCGCCTGGCAGAGGGCATGAGGGGAGCAAAACCGAGCTGGGGGGGCTCCGGGTACTTAAACGCCTGCAGGCACAGGGTGGGCTGAGGGCTGGGAAGGATGGGAAATGACGGCACACCATCCACCTGCTACGGGCACAGCGGTACGCCTTCCCAAAACGGCACAGCCAGCGTTTCTGCGGCCGTCTAACCCTGGAGGAGATGCCCAGAAGGGCCCGCTCCATCCCAGTGCTGCGCCACACCACGTCTGGAGCAGAGAGCAG
>NW_010261883.1:0-467 GCF_000690775.1 Eurypyga helias
CGGCTGCACCCGCCTCTCCCCCCGCTCCGAGACTTCCCGTCTCCGCGGAGCTTCCTCCTGCTGCTTCCCGGGCGAGGACTGCAGCCCTGGACTGCGGTTTCCTTCTTCCGGGAAAGAGCTTTGCTCCGTGGGACATGTCGGCAGATTCTGCAGCTCCCGAGGGGGGGGCTGACCTGAGCGATCCGAGGTTGCCTACCTGCCTCCCGCCCCCAGTTCCGGAGCACTGCATGCGGTGTCCATGCGGGACACTGGCAAGCCAGCCCCAGATCTCCAGTTCCCCGAGTGACGTGATCTGTGATTTTGGGTGTGTCAGGGGAGGCAGCCCCTGCCAGGAGATGCAGATGACAAGGGGGGCAGTTGCTCCACACTTGTGCACCCTCAGCGTGGAGGCACTGGGTGCAGGGCTGCACTGGATTCACAGCATGGCTGCAGTGGTTGCTATGGCCAGAGGTGAAACCTTTGGGGAA
>NW_010261883.1:478-16595 GCF_000690775.1 Eurypyga helias
CAGGAGGAATCAGCCTAGAGGTGTGCTGCACACTCAGAGCTCTTTGCCTTGCAGATGCTGGGGAATGAAGGACAGAGGGATGCTGTCACGCAGAGATCAGCGCACAGTCCGGGCTGCTCGTTCCCAGAGCCTGTGGCCAGTCCTGAGCCGGTACCTAACACCCACTAGCACTTGCTGCATCGTGTAAGGCTCCAAACAGCTTGTTGTGCCCCTGGAATTCCCTGCGGGGCCTTGGCTTTGTTCATTACGTGGTAGCCCGTCTGCGGCCAGTTGCTGTACGGCCCTCTGAAGCCGGCAGCGCGGCTGTGCGCGGGGCGCCAGGGAAGGCAGGTCTCCAGCAGCGAGCGCGAGGTCTGACCCGGGTGTCGCTGGGTCTGACCCAGGCTGGCCTGGGACAGCTCGTCACCGTCTGTCACCACACGGTCGCCTATCTGGCGGCAGTGAGTGCCAGGGCTCCATGCCGGCTTCTCCGAGTGCTGCTCTTCAGCTTCCTCCTCACCTTCCCAGCCTTTGGAAAACCTGTCGTTCCCACTCGCCCGCGGAGCCTGAGCCCTACATCACCGTAACTGTGACGAAGCACTGGAACCAGGCAGGTGGCATTTTTACTGCTTTATAAAGCGCCTCCTTTATTACCCACACTTTTTTCCTGACAAACCACATACCAGCAGAGAGTACTAGGAACAAAATGAGGCTGCATGGTCCAGTGGTTCTAGCCAAGGCAGCGATGCCAGCAGGATTGTGGGCTCTAATCCCCTGCTGAGTTGTTGACTCACTGTACAAACTCAGGCAGGTCCTGCCTCTTTGTGCCTCAGAGAAGCCCAGCTGGAAAGTTGGGTAAATAGCAGAAACCTCGGAAAAAAACCCCACTGCATCGAAGCCAAGCTTGAGGGAGAGCATTCATTTACAAATAAAAGACATTTCAACTGGCTGCTCAGATTTCCCTTGCAGGCATGGTTTTCACCTCCACCGCTGAGCATCCCTAAGGGGCCATGCAGAATAGGTGGTACACATCATCCAAGTGTCATGCTGTGCTGAATTTCTAGGGAACTTGTACAAGAGAAAAGTTGCAACATATTGTTGCAAAAAATAGTTACAACTGTAGCTCTGTGCAGGCTGTTGCGGAATATTCCTCTCTGTTTTCATCTTTCAGTTCATTGAAAGGAAAAATAATGATTTCTGCTCAATGGGTCGGGTTTTGTCATACTCTAAAAGGATTTTATTTTAGGAAATTTAAATGTTAAATTCACTTTGGGTCAGTTTACTATTTGGGTCAAATAAGTCAGTGGATGACCACATCGGCAGAGTTATGAGCACAGATATCCTTGGTTAGTTCTCTGGTACCCACTGCAGGGAGCATTCCCCTTGCGAAGCCAAGGAGTCAGAAAGAGTAGAACAAATTCCTCCAGTGAATACTTTGCTCTTTCTTGCACTGGTGCAAACAGCCCAGCCTGAACAGTTACCAACAAGCTGAAACTCTTCAACAGTCCTGAAGACACAGAAAATGCAACCTATGTGCATACCTGGCCATACAGCCCTCTGCCTGCTGAAATGAGGAAAATAGCTTAATCTGCAAAATAATCACCTGTGAGCTATGATCACCCCACCACGTGCTGGATCCTCTTCTGGTTATTCAATAACAGACAAGTGAGCTTTCTGGCATCCCTGTCACATTCCAAAGCTGCAATGATGAGAGCGACAGAGATACCTGCTCTGGCCACACATTGCAGATAGGGTGGCAGGGAGGGGCCAGTAATTTTTTTTCCCCCTCAGAAAACATTGAGGATGTGTAAACCTTAAAAGGTGTTTGGGAGCTTAACTAAAAATTTAAAGAAATTTAAAGGAACTGACATTTGTTTGGTTATTTTTTCAGATTAATCCAGATTTGATTATTTTTTCAGATTAACCTTTCCAGAAAAGTTAGTTGTTTTAAACACCAAAACCAGCCATTTACTCAGCTGGGTGGCACTGCCTCTCTGGCACTGGAGACCTTTGTTGCCCGGCACAAGGGAAACTTTCGAGGCTCCTGCAATGGTGATGTGAATGGAGGACCCTGCAAGCCCTGCTCGCTGATGGCCAGTAGGCCATGGGAAACCCTCTTTCAGGAGTCAGGTCACCTGTGCAACACAAGTGAGGATCTCCTGGCCAGATTCCCATTGTCCAGCAGAATCAGCTTGAAACAACAAGGGAAGAAAATGCAAATGCCCATAAAAATAAAAGAGGACTGTCATAAAATGTAAGGGCTTGCAGGTATTTCACGGTTCAATCTTAGGATAGGTTTGGTCACACGGTTCTTGCCAGATCTCTTTGAGAGTCTCCAATATATTTTTTCCAGCAAGTTTTCCCCTTACAATTTAACTCCGCAGCAATTCTGCCTGGGCTTTATGGGACAGAAAGCAAAAAGTATCAGTCCATCCTCCAGTACTGACCCTTGAGTGTATTTCTCCATGGAAACCTACTCTTCCTTGGAGAAGATAGATGAGATAGGAGGGCAGCTAGGCATCCAGATTCATAGGTGCAGCTATGAAGAGGAAACCTCCTCCAAGAAAGAGTACCTGGGAGCTCCACCTTCCAAGCACAGAGCAAACTGTTAATTAGCCCTCCCAATACCAGGGTCAGGGAGGCACACTACCAGGTACTAGTAATCATTGCAAAGCACTCTTCATCACACATAAACACAAGGATGCAGCAGAAGTTGAAGTGTGGTTGTGGTGTTCCTCACATCCAACACAAGGTGAACATGCACACGTGTGCATACAAGTGCACACGTGTGTGCATGCTGGTGCTCTGCCAGCTCTGCCTTGCCTGGCAGGAGGCACTGGCAGGCACAGGGTCAAGCCCTGCCCATGAGCCAGCTGTCAGGCTACAGGTTTCAGCAGAAGAGCTGGGTGCACCCAAAACATTTATTCCGTGAAGCCCAGCAGCATGGAAAAAGGGGTGTGCATGTCTGTGTGTTTTTTGGAGGAGGTTATTTTGGGAATCCCTGCCTGAGCTGCTGCTAGTGCTGATGCTCTGCGATAACAGCCTTTCATGCCTCTCGCTTGTTTATGCAGGGCATGAAAAGACCTTTTGTGAGGCTTTCGGAGCTGGCTGCCAGCTGGGATTACTGAGATGCTCCTTGTGTGCTCCTCAGCTCCATCCCCCTCAGCACAGTTGTGCCCACAGGGATACCCATGAGGGTGCCTGTGGGCTGAGGAGGGCTCGCAGGAATAGTTACCCTGCAGGAGAAGGAGCACAGCTCCTCACATTGAGCACTTGGGTTCTTTCTCCCCTTCACACATCTTGGATGATGGCAACACAGTGGTGAGCTCTGGCTGTTTCACCTCCAGGAGCTCCAGGCAAATGTTTCCATCCAAAGAAAACATTTCCAGCTCTTGGTGCCATCTTCCTCCAGACTGTGTGGAATCCAAAGGACAAAGAAGTCCCTGGGGCTGAGATGTCATCAGAGACATCAGATCAAGCCTTTATTATCCCTGTGTGTCTGGAGCCTTGAAGTCTTGGGGGATTAGCAGGCTTCCCACTGCCTTCATCCTCTGCTTCCCAAGGAAGAGGACCTAGTACCCAAATGCTGTCAATGCCTACTGAGCTTCAGACAGTTGAACATAACTTCAGATAGTCCTGCACATGGTGGAGAACTAGGAATAAAAGGTGCAGCAAATGCATTTTTATAATTTAATTCAAAAAGATTAATGACCCGTGTAACAGTGATGACAAATCCCACCTTGACACCTTGCAGGGGTTAGAGGATTGCAGTGGAAAGAAACACACCACCACCACGAGACAGGGAGGAAGGAATATTTGCCCACTTTACAGGTAGGAAACATGAGACCCAGGATGGGATGTGGGTTGTCTGATGCCAGCCACCCAACTGAGCTGTAATGAGGTGCAAAGTAACCAAAGAAAGCACTAGGCCATCTCAGCACACCTGTGGGGCAGATGTGGTCCCAGTGAGTCTGTAATGGGGTTAGGAGCCACCAGCAAAGACAGCTATACCAGCAACAGAACGCTCCTGTCCTGTGAGCTGTGAGTGGCAGGAGGAAAGGCTGGGCAGGTCCTGCTCCCAGCGACAGCCCCAGCCCTCTGTGCATGTCCTGGCCACGCAGGTGGGAACCCTGGGGGGGCTGCTCCTTTCCCAGCTGGGTTTTCTGCACAGGCCAGCTGGAAGCATCCCTGGGCTGTGAGACCCTGGGAAGCATCAGTCCTATCCTGCTTAGGAACGTAGAGAGGCCAAGGCTCTGCCCCAGACTGTGAGACAGGCAGAGCAATGGGATAGCTTATGTTTTTCCATCCTGACACTGCCAGGGAAGTACAGTTCTCCTGAGGGGGGCCCCTGGCATGGGTCTGACATGCTCTGATTAAAGGGAAGGTTCTAACATCTTAATAAACTGCCAGCTTGAAGGTGGCAGGGATGGAACGAAGATGAGTGTGACATCAGCCTCCCTCACTGAGAACAGCTGAGACCCCCAGCAGGAACCCATGGCACCAAAGAGAGAGAAAGCAGGGAAAGAAGAAGGACAAGGTGCGAAGTGGGGAGTGGATGCATTCACATTTGTTCCATTAACCCATTCTGCTAACCAATCTGCTAAGGTCACCACTCTGAGGCAGGAAAGATTAGGTTGATGTCGCAGCACCCCCCAGCAAAGCGTCTCTCCTCTCACATGGCTCCTGCATCCCTCAGCTGCCCTCCTTAGATCAACACTCCTTCACACTGACTGTCCTGAACGGCTCTGCTTTGGGGAGCCACAGGGGAGGGAGCAGTGTTAATTACAGTGTTGCAGCAGGAGGGGCTGCACCAGCAGAGAATGGTATTTCTGCCCTAGAGCCTGACTTTGCACTTGCACCATCTCAGATGCTGCCCAAACTCTTGCTTCTCAGTGCAAACATTTTGAGACCATATGGATTTTTCTATTAAGAATCCCAGGCAGGAAGGGAACAACACCACCCCTCCCCCCACCCCCCAAAAAAAAGAATAAAAAAGGCTATTGGTTCTGGATTTCAGAGTATCAGTTATGACCCTCAGTGTTCCAGCTCATGGAGCCAGGTGACAACGTGAAATTGTCAGCTTCTAACTCTTCAGGTTACAGCAAAGATGGGCAAAAATGAAGTCTAAAGGCTGGAACAGCAGAAAACAAATCAGGAGAGTGTCAAGAATGACCTAAGGATCTGTTTTGGTGGAAAAGCCACCAAGCCATGCGGGACTACTACAATCATCCAACATGATGCCTTGCACAACAAACGTGGAGAACTGGCCCCACATCCTCCCAGGAGGCACAGGACTGGTGACTGAGCAGGTGTGTGTCCATCGGAGGGATGCCAGCTGAGAAGTGATGGTGAACTCACACAGTTCTGAGGAAGTTAATGACCTCTGCTGTATGAGCAGCACCTCAGCCATAATTTAAATATCTCCAATTACCAGCCACTAGGTCTTGCTGCACATATCTGGTTACAGTGTGCTGTGTTACGCACAAGCCTCTCCCCATGCTGCTGCCTACAGCTCCCACACGCACCTCTGGGCTTTCTCCTGGAGAAACCCAACAAGATGAAGCTCTTTGGTCTGTAATGCCAGGCAGGTTCTTCTGACTTGGCTGGGCTTGCAGCTCTCTTTGGGCCTCTTTCAGCTTCATACATGATGCCAGTGAATGTCTGTGGCTGTAAGACACATTTGAGAGTGTTCATACAGGAAAGGTTCAGGATGAGTGTAGGAAGAACAACACTTTCTTTACCAAGGGTCCCCAAGAGTTGGTGCTACATACCTGGGCTAAGAGGTGGGCACAACCCTCTTCCCTGCTCGTGCAGGGAGGCAGGGAAGTCGTTGTAGGGATGTGGGTCACAAGGACCAGTGACTTCCTTCGGTATCTTCAAAGAACACCCCATGGTTAGTGAAATGTCTTTCTGGGATTTCTTCTGAATGAAGGGACTCCATGAATACTTTTCTGGTTACAATGATATAAAATCACCTGGGCTGAGGGACATTATTGTGAGGGCTGTGCTGCAAGGATTTGCCAGGGACAATGAAAAAAGAATCTAGTCCTGGGATCAGTATGTGGGGAGGGCTGAACAGCTTTCAAAACCTCTGCTGAAGCTACATTTTGTCCTAAACACTCTGAACTGAGGTCTGGCAAGTTACTCACAGGTTTCGATGCATGATTCACATAGTTCCCATCTCCTGCCAAAGATCTCAGAGTACATGCCAGAAATACACCCGGACAAACTGCACTGATCGGAAGCAGATCCCAGTGCCCCAGGTGTACCTGGAGTGTGCTCCAACCTTCCCTGAATAGAAAGAGACCCATCTCCCACATTTTCTCACAACCACAATCACGCTGCTGGTCATCAGTGGGCAGCAGGATCTGGGCAAGCCATGAAGGGCACCTGGGAGGAGTCCTCTGCACATTGGCAGCCAGAAGCCTGTTGGTGTAGGAGACCCCTCACCAGCACGCACTTTACTGGGGGTCTTGGCCTTTCTGCTTACTTGACTCCTACATTGAAGCCCTGAGACTCATCTTCTTTCCCAGGAGAGGCACTAAACTGCCTACAGCGCCCCGTGCTGTGGCGGCTAGCATAGCATGGTGACATTACATGGGATTATGTCAACTAGACCACAACTTTCCCTTGGGACGAAGGAGAAGATTTATTTCATATTAGTCTACCCCTCTCCTCACTGCTCCAGCGGGATCTTACAAAATTCCTGTTCTGAACTTGGAGCACAGTGTGGGCAGTGTGGATGCGGCCAATTCCTGGCCATGGGCAGTGGGAAGATGGGCAGGAGCAAATGTGCGTGGGGAACAGGGATTAAGCAGCATCCCTGGACCTTGGTGAGGAGAGACCCTGTGTGACCACCCCTGGGGACCACCTCCAAGAGAACAGGGCCACTGGTCCACAGCCTGTCTTGCAGGCAGTGAGATATTAGGATGGACTAGCCCTAGGCAGCATTGTTTGCAAAATGAGTGCTTGGGGCACTCTTGTGCAGGTGACCCAGGTCTTCTCAGGGCAGGGGTTGGTGGCAGGCAGGGCAGGCAGGCAGGCTCTCTCCTTGGTGGGCACCTAACTCACACCCCACTTGATCCCAGGCAGTCTCCAAGATGCTGGGTTCCTATTGCCTTGTCCCAACCCTCAGGAATATTAGCCTTGGGTCCATCTCTGACAGAAACTGGAGCTTTGCAACTCCTGGGAAATAAGAGCCTGTCCCTGACAGTCAGGTGAGAGAGTCAGGGACACTAGAGAGCCTGCGAGCAGCCGGATCCAAAACCTGGTTGGATCACAGGTTTTACTGGCACTGCCAGGTGGGAAACTACTAGTTCTGGAAGCAGGAGCTTTGCCTGCTCCCTCTGTCTGCATGTGTTGGAGCAGGCAGGGTGGCTGTTGATGGCCAGTGGGATCCACATGGGTAGGCAAAGGAGGGCTCCTGCCCTCCACAGTCCTGCCTGCCCCTGGCAGCAGGCCCCATGCCCACTCTTCTGCCTATCCCAGATGAGATATCTGACATGCCTTTTGCACCATGGCAAGTGTCCTGCCCAGACAATAGGACCCCTCCACCAGCTGGCAAATTTCCACTAAGACCCAGGGCAAAAACTGGGCCAGTGTTGCTGTTTTAGACAGTGGTGTAGGGTCAGAAGCCACGGCCTTCTCCAGCTTCCCAAAACTGGGAAGTACCTGCCTCCTTGCTACACTCTCCAAGTGGCTCTTTCTCATATTTGTCCTGCATGGTCTAACCCCCTAATGGGGGGGCTCCTGTAAACTGAGCCCCAGCATCTCCCCACTAACCTGACACCTACCTAGTGCTGTGCAGTTCACCCCAATTCTCTGATCCAAATGCTTGGGAAGGTGTGGAGAAGGCAGTCCCTCACTGCTGGATGTGCTGGGCAGAAGCATCCTGCAGCCTGGGAGAAGTTAATAAGAAAAGCCTGAGCCATTGCTAGATTACAGCTACAATTTCTGGAGATGATTAGTGGCCAAATCTCCAGTGATAGGTTTGTGGCTGTGCCACAAGGGCTTGCTGTGCCCACAGGTGGGAGGGCAGTGCAGGGACCAGACCAGAGCCCAACCCCAGTTATGGCCAATCTGCTGCCAGATCCCATGGAGCAGCTCTCCTCTCCTTCCCATGGTGCAAGGGAGACTGTGTTTCACTCCCTCCACTCAGCCTCAGTCCAACAGCCCCCAGCCAGGACCATTGGATCACCTGCAGATGTCCCATGGGCAGGATGATACAGGGAACTCTGCACCCAGACACATGGTGCTGCGCCATCGCTTCCCCACTGTTTTACCCACCCTAGGCATCCCTGAGTGTGACCTGGAGGTGGCCCTTCAGCAGTGGCAGCACTGGAAAGGCACTGGCTCACCCTCTCCCTTAGTCTGTCCTCCTTGCAGGATGTGACTGGTACTCTGGGGTCTTGCTAAGCTCTCCTCCCCTGCAGCCCTGGCCAGTGGTAGCTCTCCCCACAGGGCCCAGTGCCACAAGCACAAGAAGGGGGTTGTCAGGTCCTCAGCTAGGCTTCAGTGAGGACACAGGACCTTTGTCCTCCACCCCACAAATGCCATGGGGTAAGAGGAGCATCCTCCTAGGAGATGCCACCCCACTGAGACATGGGAACACAAGCCTGCAGCTGAGCTGATGAGAGAAGTCATGGCTGTGGAAACAAACCTTGTTTTGTCCCAGATTCCTGCTTCCCTAGATTCCAAGCAACCTCCACTGCAGCTTTTGGTACAAGCTGCCCCCAACCCCATGGCCAAGGGCACAGAGACCAGTGAGCAGCCTCCCTGCTGTGGCTGTGGGGCTGCCAGGGCTCTGCCCCCACATGCTGCAAAAGCACTTCAAATGCCTCCACAGTCAATTTCCCTGGCCAAGGCACCCTGGCAGCAGTGCACAGTGGGATCCCAGCCTTATTATTGCTCATCATAAACAGGGTCATGAATAATATTTGGAAAATAAAGATCTGTGCACAGCCAGCCCCTGCCAGAGGTTTCCAGCACCCAGCACAGGATCAGGCTTGAAGGTGGGGTCCTCTTTTCAGGGTATTATTTATTTATTTGCCTTGCTGAAACCTCCAGCCCTCTGTCAGCTTCAGCTGATGCTGGTTAATGGGGTTAGAAGTGAGAAAAAGGGGCATGCGGGTGTGGTTTGCTGTGGTGCCAGCTCTGCTTCCTGGCAGGGGCTCTGTGGTTGCCATGGTCTTGTTCAACCCCTTGCAGACAGTGAAGGGCTTGCCCAAGGCTCCCCCACCCCAATGGGATCCAAGTACAGGCTCAAGGAGGAAAGCAAGGGGCTGTCGGAGAAGGACGGGAGCCATGCAGGTGTCACCCCACCACCTGGTCCCCCTGCAAAGCACACTGCTGGCAGGAGCAAACAGGCCACATGGCCACGGTGCAGCATCCACTGGGCAAGGCATGGAGGTGCAGGAGGAACCTTTCCTGATCCTTGGCCCTGCCCCAAATGTCCTATGTGAAGGGATGGGGAACCCAGTGCTGATGGCAGCTACAGAGACCCTGGTCTCAGTGACACACTCCAGTTAGGTAGCTTGAGGGACGGATGTGGGTATTCAGCACTGGTCTGGATCAGGCTCTTGCTGATCACTGTTCTGAGACTGATGGAGCCTGGTGAGGAGCCCAGCTGGATGGCAGAGCTGCTTCTGCACCTGGGTGGCACAGGGACCACCAGTCAATGCTGACAGCTGGGTGCTTTTGGGGACACACTCTTGTCTTTCACCAGAAGGGCTGGGCATCCCCAGTTCCAGTGGTCAGCTGGGTCCCGGTGGACCTACTCCACCCCTTGTCTATCTCCCCTGCAAAGCTGGCATTTGAGGGCTGTCAGCCACGTTAGGCAAAACATCAGGTCCTCAACTCCTCCCTTGGGACATACTCTGCTAGTAACTCAGCCTAGCAGGGTCCTCACCATCCTCAACACATACAATGTCCTTTCCCTGTCCTGGAGAGGACCCGTGTGGGTGCCAGCTTTCTTTCTTCAGGACTGAGTACAGGAAGATGATGGTTAATGGCCTTTGTGTGTGGGCAGTGCTAGCAGGCTTTGCACTGAAGGTGCTGGTGTGGACAAGTCCTGATCGCTTGAATCAGTCAGAGTCTCAAATTTCTGAAAGTCCTGACTCGCTAAAATTGAGGCTGTTACATATGAGACCTGGACCACACATAAGCACCAACACAGAAATGTCAGTGATCTCCTCCTTGCATAAATCAGTTGGACTGGCTTGTGAGAGCACTGGGGAATTCATTCTGTCCCTTGGCTTTGGTGCTTTGCAGATCAGACAGATTTTCAGCCCTTGCCATTTTGTCCACCCACGTTGCAGAGGTGCCAGTGCCAGCCCTGGCTGTGCACCAGGGCTGGGTGTCCAGGCACCCCTGTGGGTGGTCGCACCAGCTCAGTGGCATGCACTGATCCTTCTGGCTGACAAATCATCCAGCCTGATGAGCCCCAGACAAACCAGGCTGACACACTCCTCCACAGCACCACCTGGCTCCTCGCTTTCCCGGTCCACCTACCAGCACTGGCTGGCATTGAAGCTCCAAAGCCCCTGCAGACACACTGATTTATTTGGGCAGAGAAGAAAGGTTAATGGCTGGTGCTACGGAAGGCAGTTGTTGAGCTGTGTTGAGTCAAGGACTGTGCTTTGCAATGCTGCAAGGACTGGAGCTGGCTGGAACACTCTCTCCTCGTTGCTGCAAAATGTAAAAATATGACCTGAAAAGGCTCTGCAGGTCTGCCCGTGCCCCTGAAACACAAGCTCCCTGGCAGCAGCTCCAGCATCCCCACTGTGGAGCCATACGTGCCCTGCCCTGTGTCGGGCTGAGCCTTCAGGACACACATGCTAGATGAGAAAGGTGGGTTGCCAGTATCTGCAAGCAATGATCACCCTGGTACCGTGTATGGTGATGCCTCAGCAGGTCACACCGCACGTAGCTGCTCTTCAGAAGGATTCAGGAATCAAGCATATACTGAGGTACATGTGCCCACCTAAACCTGATGCCCTGGAAGGAGCATTTTCTGGCAAAAGCCCCTTGCAGGCATCCTCAAAAATACCACTCAGAATGTCAGACCTTGAGCACAAGCACACACTGGGCACTGGAGCAGAGCCAGGCCTTTCCTCCTGGTTCCTGCAAGGACAAAAGCCAGATGCATCAGAGGGACTGGCAAGACACCTGTCCATCAGGCAGATGAGGGGCAGCCTGTCTCATGGGAGAATGGGGCCCAGTTTCTAACAGCTAAGTGCTGATTTATTCTTTAAAGGGAGAATTTCCTTCAAAAACCCACGTTAGCATTAGCTCTTTATGATCCATGTAAACCTCTTCTCTCTCTCAGCAGCAGAAGGTGGATATTCTCTGTGTGAGCTCTTTGCAGCTGTAATTGCTGGGATAAATATGAACTGATCATTTCTATTAAGGAAAGATTTTAGGACCAAAGATTATCATCTCTTCTCAAATGCTGATAACAATGTTTCCCAGGTCAGCTTTTTTCCACAACAAGACTCTGAGCAGCGAACGAGCAGCTCCGTGCTGTCACATTTGCAGCCTAGGCCCTGCAGCCCAGGAGCAATGCAAAGGAACTCAAATTAGCTGGAAAATGACTCTCAACCAGCCTTGCTAAATTGCCATGAAAATTTAACAACACAAGTGCAAAGCCTCTTTGCTTTCTCCATTATGGCAGAGAGAATGGAAATCAAGTGATAGTTTAACACACTAGTCGAAACTGAAGGGACGAGGTGCTGTGCCATGCTGCTGCCACCAAAGGGCAGCCCCTGTCGCTCTGCTCTGAGGATAAACTATTGTCACTATGGCCCGAGGGTCACCATGTGTCAATGGTTTGTGAATGGCCACCAGCGGAAAGCAAATAAGACTGCAAGATACTCTACCTCTTTGCACTGTTACTAGCAGCATCTGACCCTCGTTCAAAACATATGAACTTCTGGGCAATTGCTTGCAGAGACAGTAAGCAGAAACCTGTGCACCCATTTTTCTTCCATGATGAGGGAGCCGATGGCCACAGCTGTCAGAGACCTCCCAGCACCTTGTGCCTTCGCACCAACTGCCTGTCTACTGAGGGTGTCTTGTGCATTTACTGGTAAGAGGATTGAGGCTCCCCTAGGCATATCAGAGTGCCAACCCCATTCCCACTGACTCTGCCTTTGGAGAAGGAGATAGGTGGAATTTTGATTTACAGTCCAACAGGGACCATAGACCTTTTCCTGATGGCAAACAGCCAGGTTGCTGTAGGACCCCCACATCCTCAGCTGCATCTGTAGCCCACCATCAGACTAAGCTTCTACATGCCCTGAGTGAAACCAAACCCTCCCTGGACCCTCTCCTGTGTCCTGCCACAGGTGCCACGGCTGACCGCCTGCAGCCCACAGGGGCTTGCAAGTGTTGCCCTGCCCTTCTGCCATTGTACCCAGATGGAGGAAACTGCAAAGTGGGCACCAGTTCCACCTGGCATGGAGAGAAGTTCACCAGATAGCAACCGGCTCTTGGTTTTTCTTTAACCAAGAGGTTAAAGAAAATGTTGAAGGGCTCCCTGTTTGCCAGGAGGAAAACTCTTGAAAGTTAACCATTAACTGGCACCTGATAGAGAAGGAAAGAAACACCCTGTGAGGCTGAAAGCTATTTGCCTGCGTGTCCACTTGGTGCTGTGGAGATAATAAATTTTATTTAACCTGGGCAGACTGCAAGATTACAAGGGAGAGAGGTAGAGCTCTGCAAGGTAGAGCACCCAAATGAACCTCAAGAGAAGAGAGAAGGAGGTAGGGAGAGTGGGCAGCCATGTGCCCCACAGGCCTCCAACCCAACCCGCCTTTCCAGACCAAGGGAATTCAGGGGACATACACCTGGAGACAGAACCGTGTCCTGGTCTTGAGGACTTTCACAACAGGGCCTCTCATATCCATGGAGAGGTAACTCACAGGACAGGATTTCCCGTCTCTCTGTCCTCTGGGTGAAGGAGCTGAGGAACCTCAGCCAACAGCCCCAGGTGAGGGAGGCAGAAGAGCTGCTGTGGTGGGTCCCAGGCCCAGTTCAATGGCCCCTGCACAATGTGCTCTGTCCCCGGACAGATGTTCACATGTGCTGATTTGCAAGAAGTGAATTCACATGTGTGTGAGCAGATGTTTGGGGGTACACATGCACAGACAGCTGAGAGCTGGCGGGCACCTGTCAGCCTAAGAGCCTGGCTCTTGGAAGGCTGGGGGGAAGGAGAATCAAGACATAGTTTGTCTCTGCTTTGGCAGGGTCCTGGTGTGGCTGAGCACACAGTTGAGCAAAGCGGAGAACCCCAACCTGTGTTCCTTCATCCTGTGCATGCCATGGGGAGAGTTGGGGTGGGTTTCAGCAGGGATGGCTCCACCGATGCCCTTGTGCTGAACTGCTGTCTGCTAGAAAAATAGCCACTGCAATGGGTGACTGAAGGGCAGAGGGTGGCTCTAGGAGCATGGAGCTTGGTTCTGTTTGGGAACACACACATACACCATCTGCTTTAGTCTGGACAGGGCAATGGCTGTGAAAAATGAGAAATTCAGACACGCTGCACAGGCATCGGCATCATACTCACGGGGCCTTGAGAATATGCAGAAAACAGCCACTTCACCCCAAAACACCACTGTCAGCATCCAGATAAGCAGGAACATGTGGAGATGGTCCTTGGAAAGGAATAAGATTTTGCCAGACCCCCATGCCTAATCCAAGGCTCTGTGTAGAGCTGGGGAGGTCCCTGCACTGAGAGTGTTTCGGGGGGGCTGGGCTGAGCCGTTTGCCGCTGTGGTGCCTGATTTGGCAGGGGAACTCTCAGGCTGGCTCACAAGGACTGATGGGCAGAGAGAGCACAGCCATGTGTGCCTTGGACTCTCAGAAGAGCAGCCTGCAGGCCCAGCAGATCCCCTGGGAATGGGCAGCTGCAGATTGTCCTCTTAGTCCTTGGGCGATGCCAATGGGGAGCACCCACTGTCCAGGTGAGATTCACTGTCACCGTCACTCCCTCTCTGCAAACCAACTGGAGTAGAGCTTGATCCATGCTTAGCTCAAGTCCAAGGCAGAGAGGAGGAGGCCACGCATACAGAATGGGCTCTCTGGTGACAGCCAGAGTGTCCACGTGATGTTAATGAATGCGGAGCTAGGACAGGATGCAGTACCCTGGCTCAGCTCCTTTCCTGGGTTGAGTCAGGGAAGGATTCAAATGGAAATGTCATGCTGCTGAATTAAAAAGCTGGTGTGAGAAGGAATGAGAATGAAGAGGGAGAGACCAGAAAGGAGGAGTGCAGCTGGAAGGATGGGGAAGATGGAGCCCAGGAGGGGTGCAGCAGAAGAAAGATGATGGAGGCAATAAAAACAGAGGCACAGAGAGGGAGAGGGAAGGGTGATGTGGCAGAGGGACAGATCAAAAAGGGGAGAACTGGAGAAACAGTTATTGAGCTGATTTTCCTATTCAGTGTCACAGCTCACCAGAACAGTTTCCACCCCCTGCAACTGGGTAAAGGTCTCCTTTTCCCAGGGCAAGGAGGCAGGCAGCTTCTCAGGAGTGGGAACAAGACCCCTGCTCCTTATCCTTGCTCCCTCAATCCCTAGTGCTCGGAGATGGCTCTGCCCAGACTTCCCCTGCCTGGCCCTGATTTACCAGGGAAGAGTCCCCGGGGTGCCTGGCACAGCGGGATCCCTTAGGATACCTTGCAGTCCCAAAGAGCAAGTGGGACTGCAGGGAGCTGCTCCCAGTCAGCCGTTGATACATCATGATGTGGCCCAAGGAAAATCTCCTTGCAATCCTAATACCCACCCTAAATCTCTCTAGATGCAAATTAAGACAATTACTACACAAAATAGCCTTGATAGACCTGAGAATAAATGATGACTAATGTCTTTTTAGTGATTTTTAGCATTTTAGAACGCTGTTCTCATATCCCTGCTCAGGCTTCACCCTGACAGACTTAGATTCAGCTTGCCCTTCCTCTTCTTGCAGCTCATGTTTTTCAAACTTCTAACCAGTCTTGTAAACATCTCCTCTGGACTTTCTCCTGTTTGCTACCTCCTCCTTATGATGACCAGCCCAAATCTCTGGCTGAAATGCCCTCCAGGCCAAGCAGAGCTGCCTTGGGGCTGTCCCCGCTTTATGAGGGCCGCCGTGCATGCAATGCCTAGAGTGTGCTTGCCTTGCTCACAGCAGCAGGAAGCTGCCACGCCTGATCAGCAGTCACCCACCAAAACTCCCCAGCAGCAATACTGCTTCCCAGCCAGAAAGTTTGTGCATGGTGTTTGTGCACTGCAGGTTGCCTGCTTTGCATTTGGCTTTCGTGAACTGCATTTTATCAACTTCAAGTAATTTCTAACTGATTGAGTTTTATTTTAAATTTTGTTCATGTCCTTCAAAACAGTTGCAGCCCTTTGCTATCTGTTATTATTTCAGCATTTTATAAGCATAATCACTATTTCATCACCCTGGTGGCTAATAAAAATATTGACCAGGACCTGACCCAGGACCTCACTTAACACATCTTCCCAGTCTGATAGCATCTGAGCAGCTCCCACTTGCAGTGGTTTTTAAACAGTTGTACATGCATCGCAGTGATGTTTCAATCACATGTCTACTTCTTGAAGAGCATGTCCCTTGGGACAGTGCCAAAAAAACATGAAAATCAAGACATACCATATCTACTGCTTCCTGTTATCAGCTGGGCTACTTCATCATCAGTGATGGAAATTAGATTGGTTCAACATGTTCTATTATTGGCAAATCCTTGTTGTCTGTTCCTTATCACATATTAGCCTTGAGATGCTTAATATGCAATTGTGTAATAATTTCATTCTTTATCTTTTCAGGCATCACAGTTAGTCTGACTAGTGTGTTTTCCATTCTCCCTTTTAAATGCTATGCAGTTTGTTTTATCCTGCTCCAGTCCATAAGTTGTCTGAAATAATTGCTAATGGGGCCAGGGATTACTGTGGTTAGTTCCTTATGTACTCCAGGGTAAATTTTATCAGACTTTGACAATTTGAATATTCCCGTGTTATATTCTCCAACCTTGTTATCCTGTTCTTGTTCCTAGACTCTTGTTGCTAATAGTAATCTAGTTACAGTTACATTATTGGTCTAGTGGCCTTCTTAAGGGGTCTGGATTGGGGCCGGTGCTGTTCAACA
>NW_010261884.1:0-220 GCF_000690775.1 Eurypyga helias
TGGCGCACCCCGCTTTCTCCTGCTCGCCATCCACGCTGAAAGGAGCGGGGATCCCTGCTGCGGGACCGCGCGGGAATCAATCGCTTAGCTCAGACGGGGGCTCCGATAACCGCAGTCAGCAGTCGGATTAACTTTAGTCCGCGACTTAATGAGATTAATCTCAAATCTTTTGCTGCTGTTAATATCTTCGATCTCTTCTACCACTCAAAGGAATTCCCAC
>NW_010261884.1:274-670 GCF_000690775.1 Eurypyga helias
TTGCCCCCTCCCAGCCCTCCCGGCGGGAAGCCGGGGCGGGAAGGAGCCAGAGCCGGAAGCAGGAATTCCTGAGGCTTGGTGTTAGGCTCCGGCTCCGGAGAACCATCAATCCCACCGCTCCCGGGATATTTGGGATTGCGGAGGCCTCCTACTACCCGCTTTCTGTCCCCTCTCCTCTCTGAACATGAGCCGCTGCCAAGCTCCCAGGCAGCATGTCCCCCGCAAGCGGGGCTGAGCGCTCCCTCCGCATGCGGGCTCGGTGCTCTCACGGAAACGAGGGGTTTCCCTCCCGGCCGGCACACTCAGAACTCTACCGGGGAGAGTTCAATCCGCACGCTGACATCCGTCGCTTACTTTCTAATAATGTGGTTTGGAACCGGCTCAGCGGCAAGACGA
>NW_010261885.1:0-6854 GCF_000690775.1 Eurypyga helias
CAGGTTTGTTTGGCAGGAATGTGACTCTCTTGTCCCATTTTGGGAGTGAGATTTGGTTACTCACCATCACTAGCCTCACTTTTTATCCTACTGTTTGATTTCTGTGGAAAGAAAATCAATTTTTCCTTCCAGACAAACATGATTCAGTAGGTGCCTGTTTGGTATGAGTATGGAACCTGAACTTCACACATTTCAGGGCATTCCAGCAGGTAAGTTGATGCAGCTGGAGATAACCGGACAGAACTCATAAATTCAGCCTTCAGAAAGAAGTAGTCTTACTATTTCAGATTTTCAGTTTGATGCTAATAGTGTTTTCTTTAGTTACTTTTCTGGATATCTGAGCTCAGAATTTAAATTCTAAAGCTGTAGTTGGCATGATAACAGGGTGTGTACAAATACTATAATTCACATATAAAAACCAAGTAATACCTAAATGTTTCCTCTTTGGTTTTAAAACAAGCATTTTTCTGGTGTTCTCTTTTTTTGTTTTTTCTTTCTCTTTTTATAATTCACCAAGAGCTTTATCATTGGCCAACTACCAATCAAAATAGGCCCTACATACCTTTTCTTGCAGTAATGATAAATGATCTGTTTCAATTACTTTTTTTACCTTTCTAGAAAAGCTTCATCATGAATGATGATAAATCATCTTAAATAATATTAAAAGTATATATATTTTAAAGCACTTGTGGTTTATTGCTGTATTTTTGGGGCTTGAAACAAATGCTAAAATGAAGTCTGCTCAATGATACATAAAGGTCTTAAGCTGCAAGTATGAATACTACCCTCAAGCAGTAATATCAAAACACCCTACCAGGTATTTTCCAAAACAAGGAAGAAAACCATCCTTGTTCTCATCTCCCAGTTATTTGAACAGTGTTTGTGTTGGTTATTTGTTACCAGCCTATGCTAAGAATTCATCAGGGAAAAAAAAACCCACAACCAAAAAACCCCAAACGTTTACTGGTGTTAGATAGGTCATTGTTGCTTTTGGAAATACAATGTAAATTTATAAAACTTCAGTCCAGAGTAGTGATTATAGAACTCACATTTACTGCAAGATAAAAGCATATACAAGGCAGTTGGTGTGGCACAGAAGAGGTGCAGGAACTTGTTGTTCTACGATAAGATCCTTCCCTTTGCACTTTCTCAATAAATTAATTAAGATTTTGAATTTTAAACTTTAGTTATAGGAGAGATAGCTATCTTGCATTGAGACAAATATAAATGTTGTTTATTGCATTCCTTGTGCATGAAGATCATCTTTGTTCTTTTTAAGCCAGGGAGTGTTTGCATTGTCCAAGATTTTCCTCATGTGTCATGTGTAGCAAACTGGCGTGCTGTGTGGTTCTGTCCCTCTCAAAAATCACGATGCATCACAAAAACAAACTTAGATTTTGGTCTGAAAAAAGACATCAGAGCAAAATACAAGATTTCTTTCATGTAGTGTGATCATTCAGCTCTATGAACTGTATAATTGTCCTTCAGATATGAGATTTCCCCCTTCAAAACCAAAACAGCAATTAATTTTTTTTCTTCTTATTTTTTGCAAGACTTCTTTCTGACTATTAAATGAATGTAAATAGATGTCAGATATTTGAGTCTAAATCTTTAACTAGAAAGAATACCTGGAAGGGAAGAAATTGGCATTATCAGTCTGTTAGTTTGATATTAATTCTGTAAATTTGAATATTATTGACTATTTCTCTATTGATCAATTAAGGAAAAATATCAATAAGGATTATTGATACTGGCTAGAAGTGCTTCAGGGTTGTTATGAATGATGAATTAAACACTCTGTTCCAGCTCATGATTTAAAAGAAGATAAAACTCATCAGCCAAAGCATTTTGGGGGAAAGAAAAATGAAAGTGAGTTTTACTGCTGACCAGCACTCCTCCCACACTCAGAAGTAGGGGTTTCAAATGTGTGTGTGTATGAAGAAGAAAAAAAGGCTCTTTTTGCAGTCCACCTCCTCAGAAAAGTCCGTGTTTTCCTTGGGGAAGAGAAGGGATTATTATTATTAGGGCAGGCAGAGAGAAGAATGTTGTAATGTCTGAGCAAGATCCAATTACGTATATTAACTCCTTATAACTCCATTTACTCTCTAGCTGGATTGGTATATAGAAATGGAAGGATGCTCAATTAAACACAAAATATCTACCTACAGCTGCAGTTCAAGGAGATATATATTGATGGAGAACATTTCTTAAGATATATTTCCTTTCCGAAAGTCTGCCCTTCGGTTCAAAGGCTCATGTCTCCTAGTGTGACATCCTTCCGGACTGTAAAGATAATACAAATGGATATTTAGGGAATAAACAAGCACCTTTTCTTGTTGTGTTTGCTGTGCCACACACACCGTGAGAAGCTACAATACAGGCTCTCCTAGTTACTCTTAGTAGATAGTCATGAGTCTTGTTGAACTGAAAAGATGTTACAAATTATGAAAAGGAACAGAATTAACAAGTTCCATGAAGTTTATAATACTTGTTTAATGACTGGTGTTTGGCTGATAGATGTCTGATAATGGTTTGTTAACCAGTTGGAGAGATGGGGTTTGGATTTTCAGTAGCCAATATCTTTAGGTTTCTTATGCAAGCTTTCAAAGTGGTGTAACATGAGCATGGAATAATATAGGAGGAAAGACAAATATCTGTGGCAGCATTGTCAAGAAAGAGTTACGCAACTTCCTTGAAACTGATAAAGTTACTATAGCAAAATTCCAGTTTTAGTAAGGAGAAAAATACTATGTGAATACTTGAGTGTGTATCAGTTTTTGATTGCTTTAACTTTTAAATTATATGGAGTGGTAAATATTTTTGTGCGTGTGCAATAACTAACCATTATGTGATGACAATCATTGATGTTGCACATTAAATAGTAACAATTTTCTGTCTGTCTCAGCCCCAGTGGTTTAATTCTTTTCTTCTTTTCTGCACTTTACACCACTCTTGCCTTTCTGATGGCCAATATACTGCTGTTATTTCTCTGTGATGTGCTTGACGTCAATAAAGCTACTTTTGTTCTCTTCTTTGAAATACAATGGGGAAAGGATTTAGCATTCATTTTTATGTACATTAGCTCCTTTGTTGTCATTAAAGTGGCACAAGCTCTTGGCAAAGGGATTTGTTTATTTATTTTCCTGGTGTGTGCTGTCTTCACTTAGGTGTTGTGCGATTGCCTGTTTTTGTTTTCTCCAGCTTGGGGACAAGCAGATTGTTTTTCTTTTCCTGTTTTTGTGTATTAACTGAGAAGTAGTGCAGTTTCACGGGTCTCTTTTTGGGTGTTCCTCTCCATTGCTGTAGCTGGTAGATAATTGCATGCCAGGAGTCAGCCAGTGGCATAATAATGGGCATCCAGGAAATCCAGTAAACAACGTAATTGTTCATCTGACAGCAATGCAGTCTGGAGGAAGAGAAAATGAACTACCATGAAAGCAGCTGTTATATCCAAGAAAAGAAAGAAAAATAAAAATAGGCTATGGGAATATCAAGAGACACAAAAACAGATTTTTTTATCTGTTAAAGTCAGTCTTTGCTTGCATGCTGGGTCTTTGCGTACTGTCCTTTGAAATCTATTTGTCTTCCAACTCTCACAAGCTTAATGGATACTATTCTAAAAACCACAGTTTCTCAGATAGAGGTAGAAAAGGCATTTTATCTTTTCTGCCAACATCTTGCCACTGTCCTTTTGTCTCTGAAGTGGCAAAGTGGACTTTAGGAGGAGCAAAATACATTTCTGTCTTAGGCTTCTCAGCTTTCATTGGTCTATGAGGTAAGTAAAGGGCATGCTCTGAAATTTGAACTTGCCTCATAATTATATCTGATTAAAGAAAAAGACTTGGTCAAGAGTGTATGACACTAACATAGATAATGGAATACTCCATCTCACATGTGATGCACAAAACTCTATATGAGAGAACATTCATGCTTCAGGCCATAAACCAGCTTTTTACCATAAGAAAAAACCTGTCACATTGTAGAACTACTGATTATTTTTCCAGTAAAATATTGGATACTGGCTATGTTCAGAAATATACATTAGTAGATGTAGCTCTTTGACTTTCGAGTTCTTATGTTCAATTCCAAATTAGGATCAGATGTGCCAAGTGTTTGTAGTTTACTCCGTCTGCATCAGCAACCGCTGTGTTAACGTTCCAGCTGCTCTGCAGTGTTAAATCTCTGCTCCAATGGCTGTGAACATCATTGAGCACCATCAATGGGTAAACCCAACCATTTACAAAGCTTGCAATGAACTAAGGTCTGTGTCAAAATATATGTCTCGGTAGCTGTTTTGTTTTACAGCCATGCCAAAACAATATAGGGATGTGAAATAAATCTATATATAAAGTATTATAGTGATTTCTTCCTTCGGTCTTGAAATGCAGCCATGTTCTGGTAAGAGACCAGCATACATACCAATATCACGCTGGTTTGGGAAGGAGAATAAAAGAGGCTATATCCTACTGGGAACCAAATGTATAGCTTGCAGTTTCTGTAGTCTCCAGGGACACAAAATACCAAAAGCTTTGTTTCTGCCTTTCTGAACAGCTGTAATGCTTTGTATTCCTGGGTTGGCTAGCATCATCATCTGAGACTGTAACTGCTGTATTCATTAAAAACTTCAACAGACTCTATCAGTTCGAAGCTGATATGCTTCAAACTAGATCTCTGTTCAAAGCGCCCTTTTTTAAAACAAAATAATCTGTCTGTTCAAAAGTCTCATTCAAATCTCACATACTGTTTACTGTCCTCTGAGGATATAAGAAGGCTCCATAATAAACAGAACTTGTCTGTAAGAAAGGATTAAAACAGCAACTATTTACCACATTAAGATTAATTCAGTATATTAACATGCTACTATACTTTGATTCCTACCAACATAATCAGAAAGTGTCATCATGCATGTTGGATTACAAACTAATCTTTCAGGACAAAACTATTTTTGTTTAATATTAGTTTAGCAAAAAATGAAACAAACCCACCCTATAAGTAGGGGACTAGAGTTGGCTCTGCTGCCTTGAACAGGTGAGGAATTAGCCTTGAAGAAGCATTCAGAGGGCTGGAGCACCTCTCCTATGATGAGAGACTGAGAGAGTTGGGCTTGTTCAGCCTGGAGAAGAGGAGGCTCCAGGGAGACCTCATTGCAGCCTTCCAGTACCTGAAGAGGGCCTACAAGGAAGCTGGAGAGGGACTTGTTACAAGGGCCTGTAGTGACAGGACGAGGGGTAATGGGTTTAAATTGAAAGAGAGGAGGTTTAGATTAGATATCAGGAAGAAATTCTTCACGGAGAGGATGGTGAGGCACTGGAACAGGTTGCCCAGAGAAGCTGTGGATGCCCCATCCCTGGAAGTGTTCAAGGCCAGAGTGGAGGAGGTTTTGAGCAACCTGGTCTAGTGGAAGGTGTCTCTGCCCATGGCAGGGGGGTTGGAACGCGATGATCTTTAAGGTCCCTTCCAACCCAAACCATTCTGTGATTCTACGACTAACTAGTCTTAAAGAAGCATTTTAGTTGTGGAAAACTAGTATGTGTTGAAAGGAGGAAAGTATTGTTTTGGTGCACAGTTGAGGTCATAGATAATATTCTTTTGCTCTCTGAGCAAATTTCTGTAACAGAAATTTTTTCTAATGTTTCAAAATATTGTAAGAGAAACTACTGGCCTGCAGTTGGAAATCTCATCCAGAGACATTATCCAAAATGGACCATGCTGGGTAGCTATTTAACTGTATGCTGTAATGGTGTATCTTACGCAGTTCTGTCCCATCTTTTCTGTGTTATATCAGTTCAGCTGCAATGTAGCCTTATTATAGTGATAAGGCTACCAAGTCAAACCCAGTTCATATCTATCCAGCAGAGAGCGTAACAAGGGGTGCTTAAGTCTGACTTTACCCCACTATGTATTCATAGGGAATATTATAATAAAAATTAAGCTCTGTCAAATGTGAACTGTTGATGCTGTCTTGAAGAGAGTTTGGTGCTTTTTTATATATATCATTCAAATTTCAGATGATGCTAAGATCATTACAATATCCAAAAATACCTTTGCAGAATTAATGGGTTTAAACCAAGACAGACCAAGGGCAAAAATATGTGACAATACCAATTCAAAACAACAGCAGAAGCCATTTTTACCTGACTTCCATCATGGGTTCAGCATCTCCTGCTTACTCCTGTGTTTGGAAATCACTGCTTTGTAACAAAATATGGCATCTGAGAAAGAATAAGAAAAGGAAGAAGGGAGGTCTGTATTTCTTCTAAAAAGTTCCAGAGTGAAAATATATTTCAAAGGAGACTTCATAGTCTGGTTCCTCCTTAGTTTTGGACATACACAACTGGTGCGCATGGGGGCACGTAGATGTGTAGTACACTGCCAAAGACATCAAACCTGCAGTAGACCTGGACTGTTGGCAGTGGGGCAGGAAGCTGGCTGTCCCAGCTCCTTGCGGTGTTTGTGTCACTCCCACTTAATTTTTGCTTACTACTTCTTCTTCTTGAGAATTAGAGAAATCAACACCTTCTTCACAGTGCAAGGCAACTTACCAGCCTCTGCATTTGTACAAAAGCTGATGTCACAAATTTCCTGGTAACTTCTGGACACTCTATTTGCTACTGGTAGGCTAAACAATGGTTAAGAAATAATTCAGAATCCATTTAAGTAGGAGCAATATGGTCTCTGGACATGGAGAGAGACTGAGTGTAGTATGCTGTTGAATTGAACTATTGCTATGGGAATAAATCCTAGAAAAGGGCATTATAACTGTATTCAATGATCTCTTAAAATCTTCTACTTTGGTGGTGATTTTCAAATCTGATCCAATACTGAAGTCATAAACATATGTTCTTAGTAGGGAA
>NW_010261885.1:6885-10224 GCF_000690775.1 Eurypyga helias
CAAGAAAGCTTTTCATCTCCAGACAAAGAAATACACAAGCAACACTTGAGAAGGCAGAATGGCCTGATACTTTTTATTCTGTGCATATTGAAGTGGGATAAATAGGTTGTGAGTTCATTTCTTATCCTTTTAGGGTGATGCTGACAGTCTTGAATTTTTGAATTTTATGGGTGTTGGTTTTGGTCTTTATTTGTTTGGTGTGGGCCTTTTTTTTTTTTTAAGCATGCTCAAGAGCAAACCTCTATTTCTATGATATCATTAATCTGTATCCAAGATCTCCCACTTTGAAGAAACTAGTTTCTGTATGGATAGCACTTCTGAGAACTGAAGTTTTTACCATTGTCAAGGTTTAAACATCTAAATGTGACTTGGGAACACATAAAGACCATTTGGAACATATTTCTTCTCAGAAATACTGCTGGGATGAACTTGATCCTAAGCTTTCATTCACAAAGAGAAAACTAAAGGTTTCTTGCAACATATGTGGACATGTAGCACAGCTCAGCTAAGAGACTGTTGAAAACCTATTTGCATATTAAAGACTTGAAACCTTCCCTTATAACCATAAAGTGTTAGCTGTTAAAATGGCTCTTGGCTTTCTTAAAACATTTCACTTGCATGCTCAAACTCATAGACAGTAAAGGATGGATGGTAATGGTGCAGAGTTGTACGTGTAATGATTTTCAGGCTGCAGAGGGAGGGTCTGATCCTATACAGCACTTTCATTGAGTCCAATAGGATTGGCCCCATCATATGGTGGTATTGAGAGGTCTGCAGTCCCTAAAAATAAAGACATAGAAATACATAACAGTGATTTTCAACCCACGCATGATGCCAGCACTGAGCAGGAGAGACCTGAGTTAAGGCAGTGTCACAACAAAGCATGAAATTAGTTAATACAAAAATAATTATAAACCTGGAATGATAAGACAAAACTCTCACCCTCATTAGAGATGTGGATGTTTATTTATTAACTACCATTTACATTTTTAATACAATATAGGATCCATTTTAATTTCTTTCCTTAATTCTCTCCATGCCTTTTCTTATTCCTTTTTGTCAGTAAGTTCCTCACCCATTACCTCTTTCAGGTGACTTATACAGTGCATACAAAATGAGCAATCCCTTGAATGGGAAAGGTATGTGCAGTTCTCACCAGTCTTCCACCTTTGTGAATTTTGATATGCAAAAGCTACTTTATGACTACAGGGTTATATTTTAACCCTTCTGTTGCTGTCAAAACTGCTCCATCTGTTTAAATCTGTGAATGTGATTTTCAATTCTTGCCACCAGTATGACAGTTTTTATTAACAAAACTCCAAAAATTCCTGAATTTACACTTAATTTGAGTTAATTTATTAGATTTTAATTTGTTCAACTGAATGCCACGTTACGTGGATTTCTTTTGTAACTTCATGACAGTACACATCAGCCTGCTTAGTGAGAACATACTCTAAAACATTCCTCCTAGCAGAAGATATTTTAAATTATCTCTGAAGTAATAAATATTTTTCAAAGTTAAAAGGGTGAGAAGAGGGGCATGGAAAACTGCTGGCATACACAGCTGAATTCACATAATTTCCCAACATGTTCTTAGAACAACTAGATATTTCTTTCTTTATATGCATCACACGCAAACCTTTGTCCTTAGGAATTCTTCCATATGCTAACACGAGTGAAGTTAGGATTATAATGAAACACATATGGTGTGTGTCAGGAACAGGAGGGAGCTGACAATAGGTAAACTCAGTCTTGACACAGGATTTTAAATAGAATGGATCAGTTTTAAATTGTTTCTGTTTTTTTCACCATGCAGTTCTCACTTAGACAAAACTACACATAACTCAATGGGACTTAAACCTCAGTAAAAATTAAAATAAAGGCCAGAAAGAGACTAACGTATATGTCATATGGCCACAGAAAGCTATTTTTATGGAACATTCCAAGCAGATTGCTTGAGAAACTATGCCTATAATGCATTGTAGAAGGTAATTGTTGTCTATGAAAGCTACACTTTTCTTACCACCTCTGCTTTTTTGATTGTTGCTGCAACAAGTATTTGACTTAGAGACTTTGATTTCAGGTATCTTTCATGAATAAATGTTGCTTATACCTTCTGCCTTATGGGGGTAATTTTAAAAATGTGTTTTGTTTTTTTTTTGGGGGGGGTGGGGTGGTGGAGGTAGGGTGTGTAACCTATAAGTGTTATTTAGAGTATGGTTTCACATTATGGCCCTCAACACTTTGAGAAACCCTTGATGATTTTCTGACTCCCTGATGAACTGAGCCAGGGAGTTAAGCCAAAAATCAATCTTACAAGAAAGAGATGGAAAGTGCACTCTGCACCAATTCTCTGAATCATGTCATTGTGGGGCCAGCTCTGGTGAAAGGGAAATGGCATAAATACCAGGCTAAAAACTGACCTTTTCAATGGCAACTAACTATTTTAGCTTTAACTGCAAAATGTCAAGGCTGTGGTTTTGTTGGTTTGCCTTTTTTAGTTGTCTTCCTAAAACTTATGGTGAAAAGGATATCTCAGCATTTGAATGAAAGTAAAGTAAAAGGCTGTGGCCTTGGGGGAGGAAAACAAATACCAATGTCTTTGCCAAGCTTCAAAATACAAACAGGTGTTTCTTTAAATGTGCTCGAGGAACAGCAATCATTAGTATGAATATCAGTAGCAGAGCTAAAATTATGTTCATACATCATTAGTAAGAACATAGGAAAATTAGTAATTGAGCCTCTATTATAAATTGTTTGAAGAAATACTATCTTTTAAAGTGATATAGAGTACTTGCACCCTTCTGATAACAAAGTTTTCATTAACTGTGTTGTATTGATCTGAAAGCATCATAGTTTGCCAAAGCACTATATGATAGAAAAACAATTACATTCTCTTAGAGTGTTCATCAGCTTAAAAATTATCTGTTTCATCTTTTTATTTTTAATCTGAGCTTTGTGTATTAATGAAATAAGAACAGAAATTACTTCTTGAATTCTGTAGCATTCAATTATTTTCTCTTTTCTGTTTTTCTAGTAATAATTCATCAAAATATGTCTAACCATGAATTGTTCCAGAAAACAGTATATAAAGCAGTTTGATAAAGCAAGCTGCAGAAAAGAGATACATATTCTAATAAACTGTTTAGATTATATTCTTGATGCAAACACGCAAGTGTTTTTCAAATAAATGAGGACGGATCCTATCGCTTTGTTGTTACAGATATACTTAATCTATATTCATATGTATTTTACTTTTTAATTTAGAGTTTGTTACCTACGTCCTACAATCTCTTTCCTCCTTCCTCATCATTAGAGTAAAAACTAAATACAGAATAA
>NW_010261886.1:0-5437 GCF_000690775.1 Eurypyga helias
TTTTGTCCCATCCATCACCTTTGCTCCTGCCCTTTCTGTAGCTAGAGGCTGCTCTTGGACCCTTCTCAGCCTCCCTGCATTAGACCCAACCAGCCCATCTCCTCATGGGTCAGGTGCTCCAGACCCTGTGCAGCCATTGCAGGGCCTTGCCAGGACCTCCTTGTCCTTCTGGAACTTTGGGCCAGATGGGACAACCGTATCCAGCTGTAGCCTCCCCAGTACTGAGTAAAGGAGACCATGATATCCATCACTGTGCTAGCCACAACTCTCATGCAGAGCAATAGAATTGGTCTTCTAAAATCAGAAGCTTCTCAACAAGTAGACGCCATTATTTTGCCATCACCTACCTAATTAACCTTCAGCTGAGAGCAAATAATTAGCCAGAAGACTGCTGGAGTAGCCATGGCATGGTTGGCTTCCTCTTCCGCTACTTACCTACCTAGCTCTCTGCTCCACCCCAGTTTATCATCTACTCTGTACTCTCACCCTAAATAAATAAAATTTCCTTCCCTCTAAGTAAACCCTAGGCAGAGAAGCCACAGGGCAGCTTTCGCACTTCTCACATCAGTTCTTGCTTTTTGGCTTGTAAAAACTACATTCCTTCAAGTGACATGCTGTTTGGGATCTCCAGAGCCATGAACAGAAGTGGGGTTTGAACAGAAAACTGTGACCTTAACAAAACAGTTTGTTTAGGAAATAGTTACCTACAGCTGACCACTACACAGCTTTTCCAATCCCACTCCACAAACATGTCATTAATGCAAGCTTCTTGTCTCTGTGATCAGCAAGAATACCCAGTGCTTTCTCTTGAATAGAAACCCAATTTGTTTTAACACCCTGTTTTTGTTAGTCCCCTTTTCAGGGTCAGCTGAAAAAGAAAAATGCCATTACAGATTTAAAAAAAAACAACACCCAAACAAACAAAACAACAAAACCCAAAACACAAGAAAGGAATTAGACTACATACCAATGTCACTAAGCAGAGAAAGGATTTGACTTTCCTTAAGTCCACAGCAGTTTTCTGGTTTGTTTAGCAACTAGAGTAAAGAAAGATATTTATATCCACAACAGTTAACAGGCAAGAACAACATTTTCCATCCCCTGCTGACACAACACAGAAAACTGCACAGCTCAAATATAACTCCAGTTGGATGAGGTGGTTGGCTTTGTGAAATAAAAGCGCAGGGGAAAAAGAAAACAACTCAGAGGAAATCAAAATTCATTGCACAGAGATGGGGTTGAAAAGAAGATTTGGACTGCCAGAATAACACCACAAAAGTATGAAAGCCACCAGAAAGCAAACAAGCAAGAGACACAGGCAGGGCCACACGGCTGAAGGCAATGGGGATCCTGAGCCTCCTAGAATTTGCTTGCTCCTCATCTGGTGAAGATGGGATTTAGGAGCACCCCACATACCTGAAGCAGGACTGCTGCTTGGCAGAACAACTCTTCAGTGAAGAAAATAAACTGAGTGACATAAAGCGAAAGGAATGGATACACATCTAAGCCCTTGGCATTCAGACATGAGTCACTGATAAAACGATGAGAAGGGAAACCAACAGGTTAACTCCTAAATTCAGTGCAGGCCACAGACAGAAGGTCACTACAGTCATTAACAGCTCCCAAAACAGCCCAGCTGGCCCAAAGTGGTTGCTGCTTTAATCTGAACAAGCTGGCCATGGACTCTAACAGAGCCAGTTCTTCTCAGCGGGCTGTACACAAGTGACACCCTGCCCTATGGAAAAGTCACCCAGGTATCATTCCCCACTGCAAGAGATCGATGAACACTGCACAGCCACCTCTGCAGTCCCTCTGCACAGTACCAGCCACCCACCTCACAGCCAGGCCCCTTGAAACCAGCAAAGGACATGTTTCTCTGGTAACAGGGCTATGGCCACAGACTGCCCTGCTCCACACAAGTCACCTTCTTCGGCTCAGTGCTCTGTCGCTGGCTAGCTCTGCCCTGGGACACAGTCTCCTTCCCGCTGCCTTTGCACAAAGAGAAGCTGCTGCTCGACACTTTGGCACGCTGGCTCCCAGGTCACCCACCTAGTTAATCCTGAGCTAAGAAACCGATAGTCGGCCCGTGCATCACTGGTGTGTCCACAGCATGGACCCTGCCTCCCCTGTGAGGAGCTGCTTCATCTCTTCTCTTCCTTGCCCTGAGTTATTCTCCTCTAGCCAAAGATATGGAAGAAGCACCATAGAAAATCCCCTTCTAATCACAAACTGTCAATAAGTAACTTCAGCAGTTTCCCAGGAAACTGCTGTTTCCTGAGTCAATCAACACATGACCTGACTTTTTGACCACTACACTGAAGGTTTTTACAGATGACTGAGGTATACCTCTACCCTGCATCCTCCCCCTCCTGTGATGCATCCTCATATTTTTACCTGCCTCCCACACTGCAGGCACAACCAGTAGACAAACCTCCACATCTCACTCCTTACGTTCTGGGTAGATGTGCTGAACCACAAAGGAGAGGGGCAAAGTCAGAAATCAAGCTCAGAGCTCATGACACTACCACCTTAAAAGAGCACAAGCATAAAAACATGCATGACCTGTAAACAGAAGCAGATGCTTTTCCAGGCTTTATGGAAGATTTCAGATGTACACTGAGAAATTAATAGCAGCATGAAACACAAATGATGCCAAGTGAGTGGAAGAGAAAGATTTAAAGAACAGGATCAGAAATAACAAATCATGCACTTTTTTTCCTTTAAGGAACAAAGCATTATATGCAATCAAATGAAACAAAGCATATTACTTCCTAAATTGTTCCATCATCTATGCAACGTCTAAGGATTCATTTAGAAATTAAACCATCAAATACTGCATTGCTATAGAGCTAATATAACCCCAAATTCTTGGCCAGGGTCTCGAATTTGCCTTCAAATAGTCTCAAAATTTTTACTGTAAAAATACAACGTCCAAATGTCACAGAGAACGTGGTCTGTTACAGGTCTTTGCAACATTCAAATGTTATTTTCATATATACCCACTTCCTCCCACTGCCAACCTTAAAATTGTCCCTCCTGTTTTAAACAACTCAAAAACACACCATGAGGCTCAGTAAGTTAATCCATACACCAGCTGCTCAAATATGCAGTTCCTGAACTCAACATCTCCCTGTGTTCCTCCAGTGCTATTTAACACTAGTAACAAAAACAACAGAAAAATGCACTTCCTGATCACTCAGATGAAGCGATTTCTCAGCAAACCTTAATCAACAGGGATTTGCTTCTTCATCCCTATACAAATGGCTGCTTCCTGAATCCAGCTGTAATGGAAAGGGAGCATAAACTTGATTGGGCCAGGCAGCAGCTGCTTGACCTAATCCCGAAAGGGTCTTCTGGGTGTTGCTGCTTTGCAGAAGGGCGGTTCCTCATTTAACAGGAAATAGGAAAGTCTCTGAAGCCCTGGAGGCCCCAGTCCAGTACCAAAAGAGCAGTTCCCTGTGCTGAGAGCAATACAGCACTGGATACACGTGAATCAAAGCCACATCAGACTCCAAACAGATGGAGACACAATGCAGCAAAGCCAAACACACTGGGTGCTGGTATCTAGGCTACAGGAAGTTGTATTAATGCTAAAGCAGTTCCATGTAGGGACATGCTGCTTCCGGATAAAAGAGTATCTGCCCTTGGATTGCTCTCTGACCTCTGGTTAGATAAACACAAGCCTCATTTCTCACAAATGGGGTGTTTTGTTTTGGGTTTTTTTCCACTTTGCTTCCCCACACCCATACCTAAAGAAGAAAAGTGCCACAGAACAATTGGTTTCATAGACAACCACAGTTACAGAAACAGCATTAACTCCAGTTATTTTGCTACATATTGCAAAGCAAAGCAGACATTACCTTCCGGAGGTCACCCCCTGAACAGTATTCCATTACCAGAAGAGGAACATCGTTAACCAGAAAGTTCATCTCCTCAGGAACTTCACAGGCTCTTACTACATTGGGATGGTTCAACCTAAGCACATGGAAAGCTGGATGAAAACTCTTGGCTCCTCTTTTGGAAGAACGAGACAACAGATTGTCAAGCAACCATGTTTTATGTTTCAGGTACAATTTCTGTTCCCCAGATGTATCCTTACTGAGAGAAATACACTTTTCAGCTGGTACCTACCAGTATCCAAATGCATAAAATCTGTACCTTGGGAATACACTAATCAGTGATGAGCAAAAATGACATCTCAAAATCCAGGTAAAGGACTTGGACAATGGGGATCTGGACTTAAGTTCTGGATTCTTGCACATTCCTAGCAAAGCCATTACATATGTGTCTCTGTTTCTGCATGCAGGGGCAGCTTCTCCCTGGCCAAAGAGTTTCATAGGAATCTGTTAACATTTGTGTAACTGCACTAGGGAGGTTAGAACCAGGAAGGTGAAATCCATGTATGTGTGGGGAAGGATTGAGTCCTGCAACTGAATTCAAATAGCGTCTTCCTGACTGCCTCTGACCTACACTACTCTTGGGAATAAAAGACACATCGGGAAGGAAGTGAAGACAAATCCCTTCGTGTAGACCTTCCAAAGCCTCTGGAAGCCACCACAAGAGCAGCTGTAGCTGTGCGGCTCAGCGCTTGTATTCAGAAATCGCATATGGTGAAAACAGTAACAGCAGTGATCACCAAGCCCTGGTTTACAAACTCAGGTTGTCTGCAAACAGCTTCCTCCAATATTAGTGCACACAGCGAGCGGGCGAGGATGACAGGAAGGTGGAGTGGGAGCTCAGTAAAGCTCTGTGCAACAGCGGCACTGCAGGCCTTGGTGAGGTCAACTCAAAACTCAGCAGCCTCCCTGCTCCCACAAGTGGGATGGAGCATTTCATGCTCCAGGATCTCTCCCAAAAGGACTTCTCAGGACATGGGAACGACTGTATGACACTGACACCCAGAGGTACTGCTCATGTCCCAGAGGACAAACCTAGCCTAGTTCACAGGTACCTCAGAGTGACATGCTGGAGAGAGGGATGGCGGGCAGCACAGCGTATGTAGCTTCCCACGAGAAAGCGTAAGGAGACATTATTCTGTATGTGAGGGAGCACGATAGAAAATAAAGCAATTCCTAGCTCCCTAGTTGCTGTATCAAAGGTGAACACAGTACATGGCACGGGAACATGAGGATGTTACCATGTCACCACGTTAAAACTCAACATACCACACGGTATGAGCTTGGAGGAATTTAGGTGTCACTAGGGGATGGACAAACAGCCCAGGCAGCACAAAAGCGCAGAGGATTTGAATGTCGCTAGGTCCCAAACCAAGGCATCGGCTAGTACACCCAGGCAGAAGCACCTGGGCATCCTGGGATGACAGATAACCCAGCACAGAGGTGCTAGCCGACAGGCAGACCAGGCCCCGGCCCCTCACCCCGGCCGGTCCAGACGCCGAGCCCCCAGCTGTCCCCACGCCCCGGCCCCTCAGCCCGGC
>NW_010261887.1:0-218 GCF_000690775.1 Eurypyga helias
CAGTCTGACACAGCGGACACCCAGCACCCTGCACCCCTGCATCCTCTACCCTGCACCCCTGCATCCTGCATCCCCGCATCCTGCACCCCCCCATTCTGCACCCCTGCATCTGGCAACCCCAGCACCCTGCACGCCGCACACCCTGCACCCCCAGCACTCCCTGCACCCCTGGCATGCATGCCTGCTGCACGCACAGCAGCCCCTCCGCCTCTCTTATC
>NW_010261887.1:269-9686 GCF_000690775.1 Eurypyga helias
CCCCTAGTTTTCTTGCACCGATCACCCTCCACAACCTGCACCCCTGGTACCCCAGGACTTTTGCAGCACAGGCATTGCTGCATACTAGGCTCCTGCACCATGCACCCTTGGACCCTCGTGCCCTGCAGCACCCTCCCCAGAACCCTCAACACCCCCTGAACCCCTGGCACGCCTGCACACCCTGTACTCCCAGTACCCCTGCAGCCTACACCCAAACCATCCCTACACCCCGAAACCCAGTGCTCCTATCACCTCTGCACCCAGGACCCACTGCACTCCCCAATACCCTGTTTCTTCAGATACTAGAATTTTTTCTACTGCGGGGCCAGGGAGTCATAGAATCATAGAATCATAGAATGGTTAGGATTGGAAGGGACCTTAAAGACCATCTAGTTCCAACCCCCCTGCCACGGGCAGGGACACCTTCCACTAGACCAGGGTGCTCCAAGCCTCATCCAGCCTGGCCTTGAAGACATCCAGGGAGGGGGCATCCACAACATCTCTGGGCAACCTGTTCCAGTGCCTCACCACCCTCTCTGTGAAGAATTTCTTCTTGATATCTAATCTAAACCTCCCTGTTTTCAATTTGTACTCGTTACCCCTTGTCCTATCACGACAGGCCCTTGTAAAAAGTCCTCTCCCAGCTTCCTTGTAGGCCCCCTTCAGATACTGGAAGGCTGCAATAAGGTCTCCTTGGAGCCTCCTCTTCTCCAGGCTGAACAAGCCCCATTCTTGCAGCCTTTCATCATAGGAGAGGTGCTCCAGCCCTCTGAGCATCTCCGTGGCCTCCTCTGGACTCGCTCCAAGTGGTCAATATCCTTCTGATGTTGAGGGCTCCACAGCTGGACGCAGCACTCCAGGTGGGGTCTCACCAGAGCAGAGTACAGGGGCAGAATCCCCTCCCTCGACCTGCTGGCCACACTTCTCTGGATACAGCCCAGGATACGGTTGGCTTTCTGGGCTGCCAGCGCACACTGCCGGCTCATGAGTGGGTTTGTTCCTCGTGCTGTGGGAGGGGGCTGTGCTAGCAGAGGGTCTCTGTCCGTCACCTTCCACCCACTCTTTGAGACATTGCTCCAAAAGGATTTCCTCCTTGCAGTGAGCAGATGCTTCAACATGGCTTGATCCTACTATTGGAAGTGCCCTGGAAAGTACCCTACCTGGAGCATCTGCAAACACACGAGATCCACTAATAAGGACTACCAGGGCTTGGCAGCACATGATCATTTCTGTGATGCTGCACAGCGGGACATATCTGTTTTGTCACTGGGTTTGCTATTTGTGCCCAGTGAGATGAGGGAGAAGAAGCTGCCTTGGCTCATCACCCGTCCCCGGACAAGCCTGCGCCACTGACTCCCTGCTCTTGGAGAGTAAACGGAGAGGAGCAGAGGGTGGGATACTGCGGGGGAGGGGGGGTGGCGTGTGGAGGAGGGACCCGGCACAGACCTGAGAGCACCCCCTCCTGGACTGATGGACTGATGACGAGTCGGGAGATCTGCAGGGCGAAGGATGGGGCTGCTCTTCTTACTCAGTCCCTTCTGATAAAGTAGCTTCTGGTAAAGCCACAGAGCTAACAACGGGCTCTAGGGCAAAACCACCGGGCGGCCATTCCACTGCATTTTGGGGACACTCAGAGAGGTGGAGGGGTCCCTGAACAGCCCTGATCGGGGCATGCTCTGGCAGCTGAAGCAAGCTCAGGCTCAGCAAGAAGAGGATTGATCCTTTTTTCCCTGGATCTCACCCACCGCGTGTGCCGCATCAGGGCTTGCAAGGGCAAGTGCAGGCCAGGCAGCCCCAGCTCCTCATCGGTCCCCACTGCACCACACGGTGTGCAAAGCCCAGCAGCTGAAGGCCAGTTCTGAATAGCTTTAAAACATTTTACAGGATATTTCCATCTCCATGCTTTGTGCCGAAATGTTTCTCCTCCTCCTTCCTTTTTTACCCCTGAATTTATCAGTGAAAAAATAAAACCAAACCCAACATAACCCAAGTATTATTTTGTTCTGATTTCAGGAAAAAAAAAAAAGCCAAGAGTGCAAACCCCCACGTTCCTGTAACAAAAGGCAATTGGGAACATGTTGCTTGAAAAACTGCAGACGCACTTAGGAATCTCCCCGACTTCAAGGCTGTTGAGAAGGTGCTGGCTGAAGCGAGCCATGTAACGAAGGCACCTTCTGTACTAAATCGGCAAGGTGGATCTTTAGCAAGAGCATCGCAGCGCGTTCGGAGGAAGCCCCTGCCCATACACAATCCATAGTCAGGAGACGGGCTTGGTTTATTTGCAGGGTAATTGTACCAGATCCGCACCTAACGGGGTGAACATTTCTGTGCAGCTAAAAGGCAAACCATGCTCCCAGTGCTCACCCAGCTTCAATTCTTCCACCCACCTTCCTCTTCTGGTTGAGGATAAAATGTTGCACGTTTTGAAAGCCAAAGGTTCTTTCCATGGGTGAAATATGTCTTGATCCAGCAGCAACGGCCACCTCAAACACCCACTGAATCCCCCATGTGAACCCCCAGACCCTGCTCCGCCTCAGTGTCGCAAGGCTACAGTCCCCTGGGTTTGCCTGGCTGTGCTCATCCAGGGATGCTGGATGAGCTCACGGTGCTGCTCTGTGGCCCGATGGCAGCAGGAGGGGTTCTGGCAGAGGTGTCCTTGAGGCCGGTGCAGGAGAGGTTGAAGCGGGGAGCTGGCAGCTGGTGGGAGCCCTGCACTAGTGGCCTCCCACCTCTGGCAGCTGGGAAGCATAGAGAGCTAGTGTGTGATGGAGGAACTGGTACTGCTCACTGGTCTGGATCATCCCGCCTCTGCAAGGGAAAGGCAGGGCCCACTGACACCTTGACGAAGCCCACAACCCTGTCCCCAGCTCCCTACTCCTGGGCCACAAATATTCTTGCTTCACCCGCCATTTCTGGGC
Organism: Eurypyga helias; assembly: GCF_000690775.1. Taxonomy (NCBI): domain Eukaryota; kingdom Metazoa; phylum Chordata; class Aves; order Eurypygiformes; family Eurypygidae; genus Eurypyga; species Eurypyga helias. The sequence goes on from NW_010261887.1 coordinate 3,188, forward strand.
TATTTAAAGTGCAGATTAGCAATAATTTGGCTGTAATTTTTCCTGGTACTTTTCCTTGAAAAATGGCAAAATTGAGTGTTTCTGAATTTAATGGCTGAGCTGGAAGGACTGGCTGCCAGGTTCAGAGCCACTTTCCCATCCCTCACGTCCTCAGTTCCTCAGAGCTACAATAGCTATGACAGCAAAACCAGCTCAGCACTGGACAACCATTTGCTGTTGCCACATCTTCATCTTTCAGCAGCCCTTCTGGTTTCCATCAAAAATTACCCCCATGCCCCTTCACGATGCTCATCCCTACATCCCTCTTCATGTCTCCTCCAAAGCCTGACACTCAACAGGACCCTCCAAGGAGCAGCCTGTTATGACCACCTACCTGTCTATGCGGAGGCGGCACACAATTCCCAGGATATCCACCTCCCCCTTCTCCTTCAGCTGCTGGCACCCGATCCTGGTAGCAATAAAGCAGCCGGTCCGTCCGATGCCTGCACTGCAGGACAGACACAGCTGTGTTGAGCACCAACAATATCCACTGCCTGGACCTTAATCTCTCCAAGCTGGACGTAGTCCAGGATTGGTTTGCTGCCATTTCTTCCTAGAGGGATGCTGGGGTCCCAGTCCCAGCTGCCAGACCAACTTTCTCAGCCAGGCACCAGAAGACACAGACGAGCATCATGCTACCATGGCAAGAGGGTCTTGCAGTGTTGCACAGCCCAGCTGAGGCTGCTCTGGAAGCACAAATCCAGCCTGCACCCCTTGTCCCTGTGTGGTGCAGGGGTCTCTGAAGTCTCTTCACCTCCCCACTCAGCAGTGCTCTAACCCCAGGCGACCAGCAGTTTGCCCTGGAGTGGGCCAGCCTGCAGCATCACATGCTGAGTGTGTTCACAGAATCACAGAATCACTGAGGTTGGAAAAGACCTATATGATAATCCAGTCCAATCATCAACCCAACACTACTGTACCCACTAAACGATGTCCTCAAGCACCAAGTGTTGCATAGGGACGATCAGGTGCTCTACCCCAGTGACCCCTGATTCACACAGCAGTGAGATAAAGTACACAGAGGCCACCTCCTCCAGGAAGACTGCCCTGAAAAACAGCTTCACAGCCAAACCGCAGCCCATGCTCAGTATCAGTGAAAGCAGGAGCCTGAGCCATGGGTCTGCTGTGGGTCTGGTAGCTGGGACCTAACCCCACAGAGCTATCTCACTCCCACCTTGCTGTCCCTACACCCAGGTACAGACCAGATTTCTTTGCAAGGCAGTATGCACTGTGCTAATGCCACCATCCTAATGCCAGGACAGGAGTTTCTGGTTGAGTAACTCTGCTAATGGGATGCCATGCCCTCGGATTTCTGTGCCACAGGGGGACAAGCCCATGAGCATTCACATGTGGCATTTTCCCCTCTGGCATTTGCAGACTGACCCCAAGGTGAGATACACACAGGGGCTCATGTGAGGAGAAAGCTCTTACCTGCAATGCACAACGATGGGCCCTGGGCTGGCTGCAGCCTGCAGGGTCTCTTCCACCTTGGACACCAATTGCAGCAGGGGCTTGGCTGACTCAGGTGTCTGCTGGTCTGGCCAGGAAGGGAAGAGGATGTGTTTGACCTGGCGGCGTTCACCTTCAAGCTTTTCCAGTGCAGAAAACAGAAAAAACAGGATGTGGGAGCAGAGACTCACTGGGCTGGGCCAAATGAATGCATGGAGTCCAACTCAATCAGAGGCAAGGCAGCTTGTGCCCATCCCATCTGCTCTCCTCCTGAATCTCTCCTTGAGCCTCTGGCAGACATCCAGGAGACACCCCTGGGCCAGGGAAGCGTCCCATCCCAGAAGATGGGAACAGACACAGTGTCCCAGTACTGTCCTCGCAGTCCAGGCAAAGCCAGCAGGATCCTTTTGGCTAGTGTGAGCCCAGAGTGACTATGGAGAGCATAGGGGGCAGAGCCCAATGGCACAGTGCAAACAGCAAAGGGCTAGTAGAAAAGTTCTCCCCAGGTGACCCCCTCTCCTCTGAGCCCCATGGCTAGGTCCCTCAGCCTCCCTGGGCAGGCAGGAGCTCTATAGACCCCTCCTATGGCAGGGGGCTCATAAGACCCAGCGCTCCAAGCCATGAACCCTCTGCTTCTCTGCTTTCCTGTCACACAGCGTTGCCATCCCACTAGAGAGCCTGGGGGTGTCGAGGGCACTGCCAGGCCCTGCTGGGCTCCCTCTCTGACCCCACGAAGGAGCTTGAACCCACCTGGATGGAGAGATCCCGGACCATGTACTCCATGCACTCGCTCACCCCCTGCACGCGGATGGTGAAGGGGCCATAGGTGCCTTCTTTCTCAGGCCAGTAGTGGACACATTTCTGAAAGAACAGGTGAGGGTTCATGGCTGTGGAGATGCTCAAGGCACCCACTGGGTGTCTGAGCTGTGCTTTGCTCAATGTTCTTGGGAAGAGGAATCACCCTGTGGGGAAGGTGGATGTGGAGTGGTACAGAGGGGAAGCTAAGGACAGGATAGATCCCTCTCCCCACATCTGCTCCCATGGCACCCTTTCCTATGCCCTGCCATATGGCTTTCAGACCCCGGAGCTGCATGGCTGTCCCCAGCCCCACGGGAGCTGTGCCTGGGCCAGTCTGTCCTGCCAGACCCAGAAGCACCTAGCCTGCCCAGTGAAGGGCACAGGGATTCTGTACCAGCCAGAGAAAGAAGGGAGAGAAGGATATAGCCAGGAAAGAGAGGGTGAGTTCCCGCAGGACAGTGTTGCTTGGATGGGGAGCCAGGGATCCCAGCCAAGGTTGAGGGCAGCTGCCATGCAGGGCACAGCACTGCAGTCCCCAGCCCTGCCTGCATCCGCTGACTGAGAGCTCCCAGCCCAGGAGGAAAGCTGATCGGGGCTGGAGGGACAATGATGACCACTGCTTCTGCTCCCTCTCTTAGGGGTTGTCTTAATCTCTTTATCCTATTATCCATCTGGCAAAGCATGCCCAGAACACTTAGAGGCCACGTGAGGAGAGGCTTTGATGGATGGGGCCAAGGCTGCAGCTCTGGGGCTCTCCTCCTCCAAGCACTCTCTGAGAGCAAAGCAGTGAAAGCAAGTGGGTGCTCAGACCCCACATTTGGTCTCGCTTAATACTTTGCTGTTGTTATCCCATTGCAACCTTTGCTCCTGGCTGGGGTACTGGGCCTGGGGAGGGATAATGGTACCTCTTTGCGCTCCTGGAGCTTGGTTATCATGACGATGAGAGGTGCCTCCTCCTGCCACACCATCTCCCAGAAGTCAGTCACAGTGTTCAGCATGGGTCCCTGCGTGGCAATGTACTCCCGGGGACGCCCCACGTAACCCTGCCAAGTACACAGACCATCAGTGATGGTGGGGGGGACCCTAACATTCAAGGGGAGCTTGTCTCCAGTCCACCCCAGCTCTCATGGTGCTCATCTTCCTCTACAGGTGAGACACTGAGCCACACAGACTATTTCCTACTAAACCTGTCCTTGAACTGCTTTTATAGACCTGTTTAGGAACTACCAGGCATCGTCTCCATCCTCCTGGTACTGCAAACCAGTAGCAAGTCCCCGGAGCAAGCCATGTGCACCCAAGCTCTTTGCAAGCATCCCCCTGTTATTGGTGTGACGATAATGAGCACGACGGATGCCTTGGTGAGGCAGAGCTCATGCAGAGAGTGCTTCTCACTGGCAGCATTTCCCCAGGGACAAGCAGAAGTCATCAAGCCCTGCTCTGGCTAGGAGCTGGGATAATCCCAGCTGGGTCTCACCAGCCCTGCCTCCCCGCCATGCTCAGGAGAGGATGTGGCAGTGCCCAGCAGCAGGAAGGCTGGATCTGAGGACACCCGGAGGGTTGTTAGCACAGGCCTCTGCCCCACCTCTGCCCCAGGCTCTGTTTCACAGCTCCAAGCATCCTCTTCCTCCATGGTCACTTCATCCCCCAGTATAAAATTCCCAAGAAATAGAAAAGCTTGGAGGTGTTCTGAGCCTTGCTCAGCTCCTGGTTCACACCCTGGCCTCACAAGCACTGCTGTTGTCGCAGAGGATGGGAGCAGGCAGGAGCTGGAGGGCAGGCACAGGCAGAGGTGTGGAAAAGCCTTCTCCCAGAGCCAGTAACAGCTCCCAGCTGGAGGTGCAATTTGGCAATACAGCAAGGAGTCAGTAGAGGCTTTTGCCAAAAAAAGCACCCACAGCTTTTGGAAAAGCAAGTACACAGTACTCCAGGCAGAGCTTTATGGCTTTGTCAAAAGAGATCTCAGTTGAAAATGCACTCAACCCCCTGTGATTTAATCCACATCTTCCTAGCAGTCCTGTTAACAGCTTGGTCCCACAAGAAGTTGCACTGACCCCGCCAAGGGGCATGAACATTTTCAGGAATATTTTGTATAGTCCTTTTCTCATGGCTCAAGATTTTTTCTTCCCCCCTAGGACAGACGATTTGCCATTCAGAAGGAGACTTGCAGACAGACCTGGAGGTATCAACTCCAGGAATTTCCCCCCACCAAAAACATTTCATGGGATATGGTCAGCAGAAAAAACTTTGAATGCCAGGTAGGGGTGATGTGATCAAATACCTGCAGAGCTCTTCCAGACTTGCTCCCAAGCATGCCAAAAGCAGGCTGGGTTGCTAATTTGCTGATGTGCCTACAAATTCCTGCACTGTGACATCCTTGGAGAGGTAAGTGGAAGGAAGGAATCAGAAATACGAGCTCCACACAGTGATATATGGGCACAAGTGTGCTCAGGTTGAGTACACATGTATGTGCAAATGTGAGTGAGGTAGGGCTGGGCAGTGTTTGTGCAATTTTGTTAGCACTCCTGTGAGAGAGAGAGGATGCCACGTGCTCGCGGACACCCTGATGCACGTGGACAGGGTGATGGTGTCACCCAATGTGAAGCTATGCACTCTAGAAGTAGTCCACTGCTGCCCATGTTCAAACCCTCATTTGAGCTATCAGGCCTCCCAGCAGTTGTAGGCATGGTGGTCCTGTGTCCAAAGTCAGACTTTGACCTTCACTGCAGGATGCTGGCAGCTCACGCTTCTGCTGTCTCCTTGGTTCACACCCATGAGCAACTTCAGAATAGAAATGCTACTAAATGCCCCCAGCTCCACCCTGCACCCTCAGACCACCTTCCAGGGGTCTGTCCTTCATAGCGGAGGGCAGTTTTGTGACTGCTTTTCTGACTTCCACATTTCCATGCTCTCCTTGATGCCATGAACCTGCAAGGGGTGTGGACCCACCTCTGCTTCCCAGCACCCCTGGCCTGTCCCAAGGGGAAGAATGCTGAATTGCTCAGGAAGAAGCCTACCAATCAGGCAAAGCTGGTACCTGGCTGACACAAGAGCCTGTTATAGGGTGACGTGTGGTTCACAAGTGAGACCGCAGCACAGGAGGGTGATTATCATAAATCAGGCTGCCTGAAGCAACCCCCTTGGGTCTGGGGATTTGTCCATCTCTGAAAAGGGACCCCATCAGGAAGCCATGCCATCCCCTTTGCTAGTTTTCTTCTTGGGAAATTCCAACAAATCCCTTGAGGAGAGAGGAAATTCCTGAATGTGTAAAGGTTGAACAGCACTGGGCTGTGATGCTCTGTTGACACAGCTTGCCTCCTGTGGCCTTGCAACAACAGGCTAGTGCATGAGGAAGAGATGGAAAAGCCACTGCAAGGGAGCCCATATAGGTGCTCCACTCGCCCAAGCACCAGGAGTTGAAAGCAGCCGCCTCATGAGACTTTCCAACCAAAAGGATCGGTGCATCCACCCTGTGTGGATGGAGCTGCATCTCTCCAGCTCAGAACGGGGTGGCAAGTCCAGACTGCTGTCCCAAGGCAGCCACAGGACAAAAAAGAAACAGCGGTGACTGTCACTGCCTGGGCTTGCAGGTCCCACCTGCAGCACTGAGGAGTTTGCAACCCGATACCTTGTGAGCTGTGGGCTGCAGGACCTGGGAGACCACCCACTCTCCAACCAGGCAGGACACTCACCGTGATGTAGTTGGCATTTATGTAGCTGTCTTCCTCCTGGTTCCTTGCCCTTCTCAGACAGACACGGCTCTCAGGATCTGAAAGACATGGCAGGCATTATCCCAGGGACAGTCTTATCACAGAATCACAGAATGGTTTGGGTTGAAAGGGTCCTGAAGGATCATCTAGTTCCAACCCCCCTGCCATGGGCAGGGACACCTTGCACTAGACCAGGTTGCTCCAAGCCTCATCCAGCCTGGCCTTGAAGACATCCAGGGATGGGGCATCCACAGCTTCTCTGGACAACCTGTCCCAGTGCTTCACCACCCTCTCCGTAGAGAACTTGTTCCAGATATCTGATCTAAACCTCCCCGCTTTCAATTTAAACCCGTTACCCCTTGTCCTATCACTACAGGCCCTTGTAAAAAGTCCCCCCCAGCTTCCTTGTAGCACCTTCAGGTACTGGAAAGCTGCAATGAGGTCTCCCTGGAGCCTTCTCTTCTCCAGGCTGAACAAGCCCAGTTCTCGCAGCCTTTCATCACAGC
>NW_010261887.1:9859-27313 GCF_000690775.1 Eurypyga helias
GGATACGGTTGGCTTTCTGGGCTGCCAGTGCGCACTGCTGGCTGAAGTTTGTTCTTTCAGAGCCTGATCCTGCCCACCTTCCCTGCCTCAGCTCCAAAGGCTGGAGGCTGAGTGGTCTAGCTCCAAACCATGCCCAGAGCTCTCTGCACCCTCCCTTATGCCCCTTCTTGCCCCACTTCACCCTCACTACCATGATAGGGTACAGCCATCTGTGCCCAAATCTGCCTGCATTGCACTAAGCCGGGCAGTAACCCCCAGGGCCTTCTCACATTGCCTGACTAGAGCCCAAACGAGTCCTCCTATAATGTTCTCAGTCTTTAAACCCCTAGAGACATACCCCTGGGACATGTAAGGTCCCACAGTGTCAGGGAGCAACCCTGGCTGGGCTGTCATATGCTGCACACCCTGGAAATACACCCCAAGGAGTAGCTTCCCACATGCCACTCCATAACACAGTGTACACCCTCTGCCACACAGCACCCAGCTCCTGCAACACAGGGAGCAGGAATAAGAAGGAACACCAAGAGCACCCAGGAGGGCACACCCCACTGCCAGGGTTGCTCTGAGTCACCCCCCTCCCATGCACAAACTCCCATGCACACACACACATTCCTTTTCCTGCATGTGGCACCTGGGCAAATGTAAGGCAAAGGGATGCAGTGGCACATACTGGGGAGGATGGTTTTGTATCTGTCCTTGGAGGCACGTCCAGGGATCTCCAGCTCCTCTGGGCTGACAAAGTTGGGTGGGATTTTCTGCACGGGGAGAGAACAACTATGAGGAAAACCCCATTGCTGCTGCTTGTGTCCCCTTGTCGTGGCAGTGCTGATCCCCCAGGCAATAAGAGGCTGACCCAGTGACCCAGCATCAGAAGGCACATCAGCTCCTAGGGTGAGCCCTGTCCTTACCACAGATGTGGTTCGACACCCTCCAGAGAGACCAACCTGGCAGAAAAGCTTGGCATGGGAATGCAGGACAGGCTTTCCAGGGACTCAGAGAGGACTTGTGAGCACCAGGGAGGGGGCAGCCAGGGGATACCCGGGGCACCTCTCACCCCCCTTTGCCTTCTTTGACACCAGTACTGTGAAGCACAGCTGGGCCTGGAGCCTACCTTGGAGATGTCCACCCCTGACAGTACACCCCCCCAACACCCCCCAACCCCTGGCATCATGTAAGGAGGGAGGGGGAGTAGAGCATCGCACCGCAAACTCCTCCTCAAGCTGTGTCAGGCTCTGGGCACGTTGCTGGAGCTCCTCTCTCCTTAGCACATGGCTGGATGTCCTCAAGAACTTCAGTGTGATGTCCCGTGGTGTACAGACGGGCTGGATGGGCTCCACGCTCCCCAGTGAGCTCATGTCCAGCATCAGCGATACGTTAGAGCCCCTCCTGCGAAGCAAAGGGGTCCCTGTTTGACCCTCTGCTACACCCAGACAAGATGGCACTCCATCCTGCCATGTCATCAGTTAAAATCACCCCCACACTGAGCAAAAGCCTGGCAGGCAAAATGGGGGTGTGGGGGGGGGGAGGGCAGGCAGAAGCAAGGGACCAGGTAGAGACCCCAGGAGACAGGGTGGGCGAGAAACAAGGAACTAACTGGTCATTTGCCCTTTTTGCTGTAAAGCCCTGAAGGATTTGGTATGGTCTGGGCCGGGGTGGTGTCAGGGCTGCTCAGACCTGACATGTGCAGGAGTGGTAAGGCAGCAGGCTGGCAGTCCTAGGCCAGGGGAAGGAAGTTTCAGGGAGCCCAAGACCTGGAGATGAGCAGTGCTGTGGGTACCCACCATCTGGGCTGAGACAGGCAGCACAGGGTTCAGGCTGCAGGTGCCATCCAGTCCCGCTCACCTCTCCTGAAGTCGCACGTGCTTCTTGGCAGGGGGACTGGGCTTGTCTGTCTTGTCCATGTCTGCCCTGGCTGACCAGGCTGTCAGGTTGCTGCTATGAACTCTGGAGCACACCAAGCAGGCTTGTACCATGCTGCAGCAGCCGCGAAGCCCTCGTCCTGAAGCACAGGGAGTGGACAGAGGGGGCCCTCAGCTCCCTGGGAATCAAGGAGCCATTGGAGGAGAGGCAGCTGGAAAAGAAAATGCAGATCTGAGAGATACCATGAGGCTCAGTGGAGCCCCCAGAGGATGGTCCCTAAGCAAGGGACAGGTTTTAAGTCCTCAGCTGCCCTAGAACCAGGGCCCCCAGCCCTTGCATCCAAGCAAGTGACACCGGGAGAGCTTCTGGCACGTTCACCTTCCAGGATGCCCGGAGCACTACAGCCCACACAAGCACCCACTGATGACCCTGGGCATGGCACTGATGGCTGGCTGCTTGCACCGGGCGGAGGACACCCATGCCCTGTGTTGGAGGAGGATGGTCTGCTTGAGGGGGATCCCAAGATGCTCCTCACCTCCGTGGGAAGCATATGCTTCGGTATGGGGACATGATGGGGAGGAGGGAGATCTGGGACCTGCACAAGCACAGCAGCTTTCGGCAGGTGAGATGGAGTGGGCTGTAGGTACCACAGGGAGCCTGGCCAGCTGTTGCTGTTGGGAGACATGGGCCCGGGCACCCTCAACAGCCTTGCAGCTCTGGCAAGGGAGACCCTGGGATAGCCTCCTCCATCCTGCAGGTCTCAGCAACTGTCAAGAGGAAACTGCTTTATCTGGGTGGTTGAGCAAGAGGTGATGGGGCAGCCCAGCTGGAGAAGGGTGTCTGAGCTCCACCACCACCAGCCCCAGGACAGCCCCTGGCAGGGACAGGGAGATGTGGGTGATGCTGGTTCACCTCTGGGCAGAGCTCCTCATAGTGCAGGCAGCACCCTGGGATCATGAGGCTCCTTCTCATCCCCAGTTCCCTCTATGAGGAGACAGACCCTAAAGGACTGAGGATGCTGAGGAATTGAAGCTCTCACTGGGAAAAGAGTGAGATCCCAAGTACCTCATCAGCACAGGGAGGTCAACCAAAGAACCTGGTCCACACTGTGGCTGTGCCATTTGGGAACGTGGTTGGGACAAGAGGCGTTCCCCATGTCTCCCTGCTGCCCTGCGACATTTCTGGGGGTGGCAATGCTGCTGCTTCCATGCACACCATACCCACACCCCATGCAGGGTGCGCTGGAGGGGCCATGCTGCTGGGGTGTCCCCTGACCAGGCAAGCAAGAGCAGCTGCTCACCAGGAGCTGCAACCCAGGGGAGAACCTGGCCAGAGACAGGAGCAGGCTCCAAACTCCAGCAGCTATCCCTCACACACTGGCCAAGACACACCTGGGACATACCCCAGCCAAGCCCCTGGCAGGCAGGAGGGGGCCTGGGAAGAATCCCAGCTACCAGCACCTGCAGGGAGAGTGTCCCCATCACACTACCCAGCATCCCAGCTTTGCCCAGGGCTGCCTGACAGCAAGCACGTGCCCACCTCCCCTGGGCCCCAGGTCCCGGCACTGCCAGTGGGAGGCTCAGGCAGGCTGGGGGGCTGCCTACCTGCTGTCTTGCGTCGTGGGCTCCGTTGCTCCCAGCACAGGCCCACAGGCGCCGCGTGTGTTGGTCTAACACCACGGTTTGAAAGTGTTCAGGAAGCTGCTTATCAAAGGAGTTGCTGCCACTGCCGCTTCCTCTCCCTCCTTCTCCCCCACCCTGCCTGCCGCCCACACACATGCTGGCCACATCGCCACAGCTCAGCTCTGTCGGGCAGCCTGCAGCCCCAGCCCCGCTCCCTGCCAGTGAACCCCCATCCTGTGTCTGTCAGGGGCAGCCCTGCCTCCCCCCAAATCCTGGGGTACCTCCATGGGCATCTCCAGAAGGGCCAGCGGGGTGTGTGCTTCATGGCCTCTGCAACAGAGCATGGCCAGCACCGGTACCAGTCCACGGGGCATGGAGGGGTGGGCAAGACCTGGCCACAGGACTGGGGCTTCTGGCAGAAGGGTCGAGGTGGGATGCTTCACATGGTGCAGCAATGCTGCTCTGGAGACACCAGACTCCAGTTACCCCACAGGGACCCAACTTCAGCCCTCCTGTCCCTGTGCCCTGGCCATATCCCCTTGCCCAGGCTGTGCACCAGCCGTTTCCCATCCCACTGTGAGGCAAGCCAGCACTTGACACCTTCCACCCTCCATGCCCCTCCACTATCCCCCTAACCCTGTGGGTGCCACCTGCCAACCCTCTGCACCTGGGACCATCCCTCTGCACCTTGGGGGAAGATGCACAAGCTCCCCCTCCCCAGCCAGGCAGGGGAAGGGGGGTATTTGGAGAGGAAGGTCCCTGGAGGGTCTGGCTCAGGTAGGACACTGAGGGACACTGCACATCCTGGCTGCAATGCCTGATGCTGCAGCCCTGCTGATCTTCCTGTTATTGCCCAGGCTCTGTGCAGACACTGCATGCTTCCTTCCTCTTCTGCCCCCACCCCACTGCACTGCAGCTGCTCTCACTGCGTCCATGCCAGCCACCACAGACCCCAAGTCTCAAACGCCTTCTGCCCCCAGCCTCCTCACTGGCTTCTCCTTGCTGCCTTGGGGAGCCCTGGCCCAGGCCACCTCCAGCCCACCTCACTGTGGTGACCAGGCTGTCCCCAGGATGTGCAGTGCTGGCTCTGCTAGTCACCATGCTGGAGAGGTGTGTGTCTTTGCATGCCTGTGTGTTTGCAGGAATGTGTGGGCAAGGGGAATGCCATAATTTCATCCTGAAAACAACACCTACACTGGTGGCCCATGGAAGACCCCGGCAGGACCACCCTTATCCGCAGAGCTGAGAGATCAGGGAGACCAAGCTCCAGAGCAAAGTTCTAGGCTTGGCCAGCAGCAGAGCAATCTTACCCTGGAGACAAAGGCCAACTGCAAGAGCATTTCATGAGCAGATCCCAGGCTGCCAGCAGCCCCTGCAGACCTGGTCTGAACTCTATATCCTGAGGCTGGCCTAAGGAATTCCTCCCTGTCCTACATGGGATGAAAGAACTTGGCTGTAGGGGCCTAGAGGGAGCCTCACCACAGACAAACAAGCCCCAGCGCTCGCCCTGCCTTCCCACCCTCCGTGATCTGACTGTGAAGTCTTCCTAAGATGACCAGCAGTGCAGTGTTTAACAAGGTGGACACATAAACCTGCCCTCAGTACGGCCCAGAGCAAACAGAGTTCTTACTGAAGCATCAGCCTGTCAGACAAGGCAGAAGCTTCCTTCCTCAGCAAGGCTGAGGCTGGGAGTCTATCTGCCCTCTTAGTGTAGCGGGCACCCCTCCCATCTGGGTGGCTTTGAGCTCAAGGGGATCCTGAGGATGCAGCCAAGATGCAAACCCCTGGCGACGCACTTCTGCCTTTCGCTGGCCTATCCCTACACAGACTTGCTGCCTCCTTGCCACCCTGTTCCTCCAGCACTGGAACAAGCAAGGGACAAGCTCAGCATGGCATCGGGGGAGATACAACAGAGCTGCCAGCACACGTGAGTCACTGGGCATGTGTTGGTGACACCCGTGTGTCCACACTCACGCTCCAACCTGCCCAACTGCCAGGTGCCTGTGATGGGGAGGATGGATACAGCCTTGTAGGGTCCAGGGAGCAACCACAAGACCCAGCAGCACCCAAAGGTACAAACAAACAGGGTTCTGATCCTCACAGTTGGGCTGTCCAGAGGTTCTTGCAGTATCCCAGGGGCACCACGAACAGATCCTGCTCATCGAGCAGGATGACTGATCGAGTAGGATCCTGAGACTGGCAGGCAGCACTGGCCTTTGGGAGCTGAATTTTGGACCTTTTCCCCAAAAGGAATGGAAACCTTTCACCAAAACGTAATCCAAGAAGCAAGGTCAAGCTGCAAAAGTGATAAGAAAAAAAAACTTTTATGGAGGTCAAAGAGCACCCTGTGTACTGCCAATTTTAGTGATCTGTGGCCCAGTGGGATTTAAGAGATTTGATAGCCATTTCAAAGGATTTGGGATCCACTCAGCAGTCAGACCCTTCCTTCACCTGCCAGGTTCTGCCTTGGTGATGAAACCCTCCTGAAAGCTGCAGCAAAGGATCCCTTTACAAAATGACTGTGTTTGATTACCCTGGGACCTGGGTTATCCTTCTGCCTCCGTGAGACCATGCACCATGCATGAGGAAACTGAAATACTGAGATGCAGCATATCCTCTGCCTCTGCAGCAACACACCACCAAGTTACTTATGCTTAGTGAAAATCCTGCAACACTTTCCCTCTGTCACTCAGGACCTCCCTGTGCCACTGGCTTAGCTCTACCAGCCACATGTGTACTTGAGCTGGCTGGAACCAAGAAGGACACCCAGGACAGAGTCCCTGGGAACCACACCTGACCCCCTTTGGCTTTTCTTTATCCAGAAAGCACTTATGGAGACTGAAGGGACTGTCCTGGCCATGGGGACTCATCCAGGATGGAGGGAATGCAGGAGGGAAGAAGAGATGCAGTGCAGGGATGTGCCATGTCCCATGTTCCCAGGGGCAGGAAAATCTGCCTTGCTGAGACCTCCTGACCCCTACGTGCATCAGATGGTGCACAAATGGATCCCAGCATGCCACCACCTGGCCAGCATGGCTTCTGTTCCTCCCCTCTACCAAAGCACCATCAGACATGACAGTGGAGGTACATTCTGGGGAAGACAGCGCATGGGAGGCCACAGCCCAGGGGAGGCACAGCATGAAAGGCAAGGAGCTGATGGAAAAAGAGGCATGAGCTGCTAGAGTTAAACTGCTTGTGAGGGAGACCGGGAGCAGATGGAGCAGAACACACCACTGGTCCCAGGGCACTTTCCAGCTCTCAGTGCCACTCCTGCTGCAACTTTCCCACACCCCACCCCAGCTCCTTGTTGCACCCACCCATGTGGCTGCTGCCTGTCTGGGATTGGCACATGCCCCTCTGCCTTCCTGCCTGCAGGAGCATAGAGGGGGGGTGCACACCCACCCATGCAGGCAAAGGACATGCAAATACCTCACTGGCCTCTACATAGCAGTGAAGTTCCAGAGGTGCACAAGCACGTTACTCCTGGCCACCACTGCGCCCCAGCTTGGAAGACAATGTTGCTAATCCAGCTGAGGGACACAGGCTAGATCATCAGAGGGGTGCAATGGTGAGCAAAAAGCCAAGAACTGCTCTGGCCAACAGTGCAAAGCAAGAGGCCCTGCATCACTCTTCAGCCATGCTCACCCCATGTTGCACTACCAGCTCTGCCCCAGCCGCATCAGGTTGACCCAGGGTGCAGAGCATGGGGTCCTACAAGAAGGGGCTTCTGGGGCCATGGAGGACCTCCAGTAGGGCCTGGCTTCAAGGAATGTCCAGGTTGGGAGAAGATGCCCACCCAGGGACAGTTTGCTGTCAGGGCAGAACCAGGACACCAAGCAGCACTGAAGGAAATGGCCCTGGAGGGGGTTCCGTAGGGCCATAGCGGTGCCCTTTGCCATCTTCCCTCCCTTCCCTGGTGGGGCATGGGGTGTCAGGTCCCAGAAGAGGAATGTCTCTTGTCCCCAGCACTCCCCTCTGCTCTGAACTTGGTGGCAGCAGGGTGTCAGTGCCTGCATCCCTCCAGGGTGGCCTGCACCCTTGCGATTTCACAGCCCATGCAGAGAGCAGGACTGCTGCAGGGAGAGCAGCTTCCCCGCTGCCCAACACCTTCCTTGCCGCACTGCAGAAGCCTCAGCCTTCTCCTGTTCCTGGAGGCATTCTGTCCTCAGAGCATCCCCAGTGCCCAATACAGCAAGCAGGGTGGGTCTGTGTGGCATTTGTTTCAGGAGGTGATGGTGGTGCCCAGAGTGGTGTGGGGACTGCAGAAGACTGGTGATGGAGAGGCGGATGCAGAGGGAAGGGTCCCAGCTGTTACCACATCAGCCATCCGCTCTGGCCCAAGGTGAGGTATCCAGAGATGTGCCAGGCACAGGGTCCCATGTGTCCCCTGTAATGAGCAGAATGTAGGGACTGATGAGGTTTGTGGCAGAGCCTCAGGGATCTTCAAGGGGCTGTATGTCTGTGGGTTTATTTTCAGCAAGCCCACCAGGACATGGGCATGTCATGGAGCTGGTGCTCCAGGGAGATCTGGATTCATCCCTGACTGGTACTTGCTGGCTGTTCACTTGCATTTTACAACTCCACTTCCATGAAGTCATCTTGCACTCTGAGCATCCTCTGGCCATAGTCTCACAGCCAGTATCTTTTGTGCAAATAGCTCTCAACTTCAGACTAGGGTTGTTCTCCTCACTAAAGCCCAGCCAGTCCTTGCTACCATTTCTGCCCTCCATCCTCCCAAGCACGAGGCTCCTCTCTCAGCCACCCTGCCCTGATTCACACACCCCAGCACCTCTCCTCACCCTCTCCAAGCAGCAGTGCAGCCCCAGAGTCACTTGAGCCCAAGCCAAACGCAGATGGTTCCCCGCCGTTTCCCTCCCCCAGCATTGCATACCGCACCATGGCCTGGTCTTGCTGGGCCTCCGTCACCTTTGGGTCCTGTGCTCAGTCAGGGCTGATCTTGCTTCTGCTGACATGACTGAGAGCTCAGGATGTCCTGCAGAGTTTTGGAAATTAGCCCATCTCCTTCGCTGCCTAAACATCGCTCATGGGCTTGAAGGTGAAGCAGCTGCCTCAGAATTCAGCAAGCTCCGTTAAAACCAGCTGATCAGCTCCTGGCAGAGGTGGGGAGGGCTACGCAGTCAGCCCAAGCACCCCGCAAAGCCAGCCGCGGGGGGTGGGAACAGCCCAGTTACAGCAGGGAACAGGGGGCTCCGTGTCACGTGCCCGATGGCCCGGGAACAGTCAGGACCTGGGAGCTGAGCGTAGCACCTCTGCAAATTTCTTTTTCCCAGAGAAGTGTCTTGCTGCTGCAGCTTCCCCTGCATGAGTGCATCCCAAGGACAGCCCAGCACTCTGCGTCACGCTGCAGATGCCCACCACGCGCAGCCGGGGCCTGCGGGGCTGCCAGGACCTCAGAGCCCGCAGAGCCGCACTGCACGGGAGCCCTCGGGCATCTTGATGGGATGGAGCTGATCCTGGGGAGGGAGAGCTGTGTGACCTTCCTCCCGTTACCGGTGACCATCTGTGCAGTTCACTCCTGCCCGCTGCCTGCCTCTGACTGGCAGTAATTAAGCAATTAGGTTAATTTATTAATTAAGAAATTAATGCTGTTTCACCTTTTCAAGGCATCGGCTGCTGATCTTGACAGCCCCTGCCTCCTGTCTCATGGAGAAGCAAATGGATGGTATATCACCTGGATTTCTTGCTTAACTTTGTGGGTTTTTTTCTCTTCTTTGAATGGCTGAGCAGAACCACTTTTGGTTTCTGGAATTAGATATTGTCTCACATCTCCTGCAAACAAGCTGAGCTTTCCTCCAACTTTGCAAACAGAAAGGCAGAGGCAAAGCAGGTGAACCACCAGCCCCATATGTGTGAGGCTAGCAACAATGCAGAGTTGGTGCCACTGTGGGCTAAAAAGCACAAGGAACAGCCTGCCAGGGAAAGGTGTTCTCCTAGTGAGAAGGTGTTTTATATCAGCATGGTTTATTCCTCTTCTCATGGGGAAACAAGCTCTCCCCATGCATTTTAGCTTCGTGCATGGAGGATTGCTCCTAAGGCAAGTGGTGAGGCTGGAGGGGATCTAAGCCAACACGTGAGATCACATCTCCAAGGTGATGAGACTTTGACTCTTTATCCAACAAATTCCAGGGAAGAAACCACAGAGGCACAGCAAGAGCCAGGGGGCTCCTTGGTCACCCAGGACACACTGCTGTGCCATCAGGGGGGACAGCCCCAGCAGCAGCATCTTGCTCGTCCATGTGCTGCTTGGGCTTGTCCTGCACTTTCCTGGCTGCCTTGGAGAGTGCTGTTCTTTTTGAAAGGCTGACTGGAAACCTTTGTATACCTCAGTTTCCCCTGAGGAGACGACTGTCTGCCTCACACGGGGGAGCCTGGTGGGGTGGCAGCAAACAGTGGCTCAGAGACAGGCCAAGAGACACACATGTGTCTTTGCAGGAGGGTCTAAACCACAGCGCCTACTCCCAGGAAAATGAAATCCCCCAGCTATTCTCCATCCCCAGAGCATACAGGACAAAGCAGCTCCCTATGAAAAAGGCACAAAAAGGCCTGAAAATCCTGAAGACCTGTCACGTTCATATCCTGGGTCTCCTGGCATGCTACCCCCTGTAGCAGGAGGGACCTTGGCACCCCATGGCATGGACTGAGCCTTGCTGCCTGCCCCAGCAAAGGTCAGTTGAGTTTGCTTTGCACACCCCTGCTGTCTCCAGACCATGGGCTGTTTTCTTGTGGGGGCACCAAGCGCGGTGCATGGGCCGTTATCAATAACAGGAAATGAACTTGTCAGGAGGGGCAAAAGGGAGAGCGAGACCCAGAAAGAAAGGAAGTGGTTAGAAAGTAGTCACTTCCATTTTTGCTGCAAGAGAGCCTGCACCCACGCGCCGCTGGGCTGGGGGAAGCAGTGCTGGCTTTCCAGAGGCTTATCTGGTCTGGGATCAGCAATGAGTTTTTCACAAAGGGTGCGCAGATTCTATCCCAGCCCATGATAACAGCTAGAAAGATGATAGTAAACCAGAGATGGTTAAAAATAGCCTGTTGTCAGTCAACGTCCGGTGCAGAAATAGGTGGAGCGAGTCAGACAGATGCAGAGTTTGTCACTCCATGGGGGCTAAGTTTGTTAACCTTGCTAAAAACAGCCCATGCATGTGATGCTGACTGTACCATCCGGCCCCAGCAGAGGATGGACCTGTGAATGCAGCTACCTGGGGCCAAAGGGGCCTACAGGGAAGCTGGGGGGGCCTTTTTACAAGGGCCTGTAATGACAGGACAAGGGGGAACGGGTTTAAATTGAAAGTGGGGAGGGTTAGATTAGATATCAGGAAGGAATTCTTCCCGGAGAGGGGGGGGAGGCACTGGGACAGGTTGCCCAGAGAAGCTGTGGATGGCCCATCCCTGGGAGTGTCCAAGGCCAGGCTGGATGAGGCTTCGAGCAACTTGGGCTATGGAAGGTGTCCCTGCCCATGGCAGGGGGTGGGACTGGATGATCTTTAAGGTCCCTTCCAATCCAAACGATTCTATGAAAAAGGGCCTTGCTGCTGCAGAGTGCAGGCCAGGGAGGATGTGCCAGCAGCTTCTGCATGGACTGCTGGAGGTGGGGATAAGCTGGGGTTGTCTGAAAGACCGGTGATACAGGGTACAACTGACCCAAGAGCTTGGCTCCTCCAGTTCCCAGTTGCTGGTGTGTAGGCTGCTTCCGAGTAGGATAGGAGGCATCCATGCAGATACTTGTAGAACTCACCCCAGTAGCATCTTCCTCTTTTCCTGGACAAACTGTGGACCTGAGGCCTGTCAGATCTTTTATTAAAAGCCATGTTTTCAGAGTTTTCTGTGCTGTTTTTCTGCACTCTATTAAAGTACCTTTTTAAGGTGGCAGAGTGAATGGAAAAGCTTTGCTACCTCCTGCAAATGTGAATCTACTGTCATATCTCTATTATACAGCACCATGCAAGATCCCTCTTGAGCACAGAGGAAGATTCAGCCTCTTCATCCTGAATCCAAGACAATCCTGGCTTAGCACAGCAGGGCATGTCCTACAGACAGGACCTGTGCTCGGGCAGCCAGGATCATGTGAGATACATTGCATGTGGAAATGAGACAAATTCTCCAAATTCAGGTCATCAATCCTGCAGGTTGGCACTAGGCTGCTAGCACCCATGCCTGGCTGACAGTGCATCAAGACACGCTGATCTGCTCCCAAAGGAAGTTTTTTGAGTTGTGGTGCATCTTGCAAGATCCAGAGCCCATGACAGCCAGGGCAGGTTCCATCTCTCCATGCGGAGGAGAGACTCTCGTAGATGGGCCGATGCAGCCAGAGGGCAGCAATGCAGAGGCTGTGGGGAGCCACACAGTGAGACTCCTCCAGCCAAGGCAGGGCTCTGTGTGCGTGAGAGTACGTGGGCCTGTCTGTTCTTGAAAGCTGTTTTGGATAGTGCTTTCTGGCCTCAGAAAATCAGGAAACTGCCACGTTGGGGTGTGCATTGCTCCTGCTGAGCGATGCTTCCTGAGTCCCTTTGGTCTCACTGCAGCCATGTGGCTGTAGGTCTGAGCCACAGGAGCATGCAGCTCATGGGGTCTATTATATCCCAGCTCCACGTATCATAAATATTCCTATTGGCTCACTGTGGGGAAGCCATGGTGCTGAAAGCCACAAATGCCCCAGATCTGGAGGAAAAGCTAAGAAGGTGTTTTGTTGGGTTTGGGTTTTTTTTCTGCTGTTGGGGCCAAGGGGGGTCCCCAGATGCTCTGGAGCAGGGGACACATTTCCTGCCTGCAGGTAGTGGAGGATGGAGCCATGGCATTTCTAGCACCGGAGGATAAATCAAGGCAGCAGCAGGTGGTACCAGACCACCTGATGCATCTCAGGCTTTTTCTGTGAAAGCCTTGCCTTGCCAGCAGTGGATCAGCTGCAGCGGTAGACAGCAGACCTCTCCATCACTCAGGGCTGCTGAACACTCTTCCCCTGCTCCCACCCTGAGAGGGTGCAGGGTCAAGCCGTGGGGTAGCATCAGGGTGGTGTTTGCAGTAGTCCTGAATAAGGCACCTCATCTGCTGCCGTGTGGGAGAGCAGCAGCAGGTCACGGCCATGGTGCCTTACGGGCAGGTCACTGTGCAGTCCTACAGCTTCTGCACCAGCCCATCCCTCTCCCCCCATATTTCACCCCCTCATATGGGGGACATTGTGCCCTATTAACAAGGGCTTCTGGACTGTGAGGTGCACTTTGGGAAAGGGTGGGACCCTCTATAACACAGAGCCTGCATATGGTGCTGGGGTCCCCATCTGTAATACCAGGACAGGGCAGGAGAGATCTGTGCTGCTGGCAAGTGGGAGAGAGGATGGGGAAGCACTGGCTGAACACCCATGGGGCTGTGGAGAGGGGTGGAAAGGCAGCGAGCTCTGCTGTCAGCTGGGGCAGGTCACCCCTGCACTGCCATGCCACCAGCTGGCCTGGCACCATGACACCAGAGCAGATCATGTCCTGCTTGGCATCACCCTGAGGGGCATCTCCACCTCCTCTCATAGCTCCCCCCAAGCAGCTTTGCTTGCCTCTCTTCTCTTGGTGTCCTGAGCCTCTCAAGTCACCAGCGAGACCACCTCAGCTGGGCTTTGAGGTCTCTCCACTATGGGGAGCTGGATTCAAGCCCGGGGGGCTATGCAGAGCTCACATGCAGCATCCTGCAGGCACGTGCTGGGCAGGGCCCTGCTCCTGACGGGGAGGAGATGCTGTGTGTTGGGCCGCATCCTGCAGCACTGCCTGGGTTTGGGCCCACAGGTGCTGGCAGGAGTCTCCTGTGTCTGCCTCCACTCCTGCAAGGGTCTGGTTTATGTTTCTGTCATGGTCAGGGGTGGCTGAGCGTGTAAGGATCCAGGATGGACCATGAGGAGGTCCAGATGGATCCTGTCTTCCACAAGGAGCCAGGACTGATTCAAGCAGTGACAGCCACCTCATGTGTCAGCATTCTCTTTGCCTGCCTCTTCTCCACGGGTCAGACAGTCCCCAGGGGCTGACACAAACTGGCTTTGAGGGCACGCTCTCTGTCAACAGCTTCTTTTTAAGAATGCTTATAAAAGGAGGGGAAAGGTGGTATTTGTCAACTGAGAAAATATCTGTTTCCTTGGAGAACTGGTGGGATGGTCCCACCGCTCCTGCTCCTGGTACTGTCCAGGAGCAGAGGTGATGGGAGATGGAGACACTCACTCCATACTCCTGGGGAATACAGCAGTGGTGTGCCACGGGGCCTCCTGCCCTTGTCCCTTGCCTTCTGCAGATTCCTGCATTAACCGCAGCACCGAGCCATTCCTGTTCACAGCAGAGCCCATTGTAGCAGCGCTAAGCCCAGGAGCTCCCACGCTCCCCATGCAGGGCTGAGATTATTGAGCAGGTGGCCATGTGTGATGAGTTTGTCAGGCCATGGAAAGCTGCCTGTAAGAAATACCCTCAAGGCTGTGTAAACAAGCAGGGTCCAGCCTGTTTTGACCAAGGTATAACCATGCATTCAAGGATGCTTTCAGCCTGGAGAGGAAGAGAATAACCATCTCCTGCTGCAGGTCTCCAGTAAAGGTCACAGCTGATCCTAGAGCCAATCTTTTGTGACCTCTTTCTGCCAGATGTCAAGCACCAGGAACTTGCCTCCCCAGTGGGGTTCTGTTCTGGGACCAGGCTCTGTGCAGGCAAGTCCTCTGCCCCAGTGGTGCTGGAAAAGCTGCTTAGAAAACAGGAAACCACTTGACCAGGAAAAAGCAGTGAAACCTTCCCTTCTTCTGCAGTGTTTGTTGTTTTAGGCTCTCCCAGACAAGTAGTTCAAGCAGAGCAGAAGCCAATCTGATCCCCCTGAGCCTTGGGGCAGTCCAGCCCAGCTGCACCGCCCACAGGAGAAGCAGGACAGTGGCTTTGCAGCCCAGATGCCAAACTCTGCTAATAACAGCCCAGGAAGGGATGAGGAGGCTCAGGAAAGCTTGATGCATCCCCATTACCAGCCTGCCACCTCCCTCCTATCCAGCAACAGAGCACCTCTGTTTCCTGGTACATGAATGGTAAACTGAGGCAGGGCAGGTGTGTCCCAGCTCAGAGATGAAAATAGCTTCTGCCAGTGCTTTGGGTAGGGACCAGCTCTCCAAGTCTGGCATCTGGGAAGGTCTCCAAGTGCCACAGACCTTCCATGACCCAAACCCGCAAGCCAAGATGTTCAACTTCATGGACACATCATCAGAGACCCCCAGACAGGCAGGGCTGAGATCTGGGTCACTCTGCAAGACCCCATGAATTGTCCCACCATTCCCAAGTCAAGCAGCAGAGGCTGCAGCTGAAGGGACAGATACTTCACAGGGATCTGGAGCAAAACTCTCAGCAGGCAACAGTGGGGGGCTGATCCTGCATCCCTCTGCGACTGCCTCACCCCTGCTCCAGAACTGCAGCAGCCGCCTGGTGAGGCCAAGCTTGGACCAGTAAAGCCTTTGCAAATGCCAGCCATGAGACCTGTACTTGTGGCCAAGCCATGACCCAAGAAGCAGCTTCCACTGCGGTGGGTGAATGCCACCTTCGGCACTGCTCCGCAGAGCAGCCAGGCTGCAGCCATGCCAGCCCCAAACACGTCGGCCTGGGGACGGTGCTCTCGAGGGGGCCTGCAGCTGATCTGGGGGTCATAGAGCTGGGGCGCAGGTCCCCTGGCTGCTCCTGTGAAGAAGCAGAGCTGCCTTGTTTTGAGGGCTGGGCGCAGAAAGCAGCAGGCACAACTGTCAGCTGAAGAGACTGGTTGCCGTTGTGTTTGGCTCTGGGTGCTGCAGGAGATGCCAGGGAGTAGCCGAGGAGCTGCAGAAGCAGGCGCTGCCAAGGCTGCAGCCATGCTGCAAGGAGGGGAGCACCCTTGGGTGCCATGTTGCAGCATCCCTGGACTGCTGTGGTGCAAGGAGAGCCAAGAGCAGATGTTGACCCCTCTGCTGAAGGACCAGCTCTGGCCTTGCACAGCCCCATCCCCACGCCCTGGGACCCTCAGTGGTATACAGCTACGGTGCCACATGCGAAAAGCCCCAGCTGGTGCAGCCGGACAAAGGTCCAGCGCTTGCAGGACAAGCCGTTCAGCAGCTTGGTGTGGTGACGCTGGCATTGCCGCCAGCAGCAGGCTGCTCGCAGGGGATGTGGGAGAGGGAAAGCAGCCAGGCAGCGTGATGGGACGAGGCTCTGCCTTCGTGCTGGGCTGCCACCCAGCCTCCTGCCCGCAGGCATGGAGGATGGGCAGGCCTTGCTTTTACTCCTCCAAAAAAGAGACCTTCCTCCTGAAAACAAAACCTTTTGTGTGCAAATGCAGCTGTCTGGCAGGTTTGGTTTTATACAGTAAATTTTGAACCAGAGGGCCAGGGCTTGTTTAATTTTGAAGTGAGTTTTTCAGTTCATGGTGGTATTTGGAAACTGAGCTCTTTCCAAATTTGCAGGCTGTGTTTTCATATAGCTGCTGAGCATGGAGCAGTGTCCTGGTTTTCCTCTTCTCCCCACCATGCAGGCAGGCTGGTTTGGACTAAGCCAGCATTGCCCTTTCTCCCTTTGCTGTGCAGAGCGCTTTGCCCAGCCAGGAGGTGGGGGTGAGGGTACCTGCTGGCAGGAATGGCTGCTGTGCTGGGATTCAGGGCTGCTTCCCTGAGTGGCAGCGGAAACACGTGTGACCCTTGTGGGACTGGAAACGGTCAGATGCAGAAGTGTGCTCCACCATGCACCACACAGCAATGTGGGAACCTGCAGCTGGCTAATCCTGCCAGCTGCTTGTGAGACCAGAAACAGGAGCTCCAAGCTGGGACTGCAGGTGACAGGAGTCCTCATGCTCACTGCTGTGGCTATTGCACCTCCTTCTGCTGCAGCAGTTGAGATGGGAGAATGGGTGCCTTGGGACGTGCTCCCATGGTCCAAGCTTTCCTCTGAACCCACTGGCAAAACCCCTCTCCATGCCCTCAGGGACCAGCTGGCCACTTACTCACCAGAGTGAGGATAGGTCCCGGACAAGGATTTGAGATGCTCTGCACCTCCTGAGCCAACTCTCCAGCTCCTCTCCAGCTCCCCCTTGACATGCTCTCACTACAGGATGGTAGCTGGTCTGATGGGGTTCAGGGCAGCAAACCCTTTAGCAATCACAGCCCACACACACCTTCAGGGCTGGTTTCTGCACTGGCTCTGTGACAGCCTCAGGGAACTCCCTGCCTCCCTTTGCAACAGTGTCATGAAGGGATGCTCACCATCTCCAGGTGTCCCATCTCAGGGTGTCCCCAACACCCAGGCTGGCCCTGTAGTGCATGGTACAAACTCAGGCAATGCGGCATGGCACGGATCTCCTGCCCTCCTGAAGGTGCAGCCCCCTGCATTAACAGGGCTGCAGGAGACATCTCCATCCTGCTGATCCCTCCTCCCTGGCATCCTGCAGCCCAGACACCGAGCAAGCCCAGACGGGCCTTCCCCCTGGACCAGCCCAGACTTGAGCGTCAGGGCCATGCACAAGTGGGAGTAAACAGCAAGCGTGAGCGCAGCAAGGTGACACCGTGTGTGCCAGGGTGCGGGACTGCACAGGAGACGCCCACCAGGAGAGGTACTGGTCCCACTCCTTGTCCTCCTCTCTCTTCCCAGCAGTGTGGTTGGAGCAGGGATGCATGCAGTGGGGAAGGGAGCGCGGACCCTAAGGTGCTCTGGCACAGTGCAAGCAAACCTTGTTCCAGGGCGCCGGGGCGGGCATCAGGGCATTGGCAGTCTCTGTGCTCTGCCAGAGGCAGCGCCTGGCATGGCACAGCTGTGCCCACACAGGGGGTTTCTCGTGCCAGGGCTCCCCAGCATGGCAAAGCACGGGTGGGCACTGGGAGCTGCTTTGTGGCTACTTCCTGGCTCTGTGAGCATGTCATTCTGGCAGCACCGGGCATCTTTGCTGTCAGCCTGTGCTGACACTGCAGCCCAGGGTGGGAGCACAGAGGTGATGCGTTTTGGGG
>NW_010261888.1:0-8144 GCF_000690775.1 Eurypyga helias
CGTGCCACGAAAGTGCCCCGTCTCCTGGCGTGGGAGGAAACTGGGCAAAGCCACTGCGGGACGCGCCCTGAGAAACCTGCCCTTGGGACGCAGGGGTGCACATGCAGGGTGGCATTCCAGCTGCTCCCGGGAATTTTAGGTGTTGGGGGTGCAGTATGGGGACGGGGGCTTTGAGAGGGGACCCGGTCAGGTCCACGTGTCACTCAGCCACCTCCCAGGCAGTGGAAAATGAGGGTTAGGGCTCGCAGGAGCGAGCACCCACCTCCAAGCACTCTAACCAGAGTGCTAGCGAAAGATGGCCAGCGTCCTCCCCTCCTTCCCGCAGCTGCAATTCCTCAGCCACCCAGGCCTGTCCATCCACCTAGCCATGCATCAGGAATAGAGATGAGATGGATCAGAATGCACCTAGATCCCAGACAGCCTTGGGTGAGAGGCACAAACCCGGCGCAGCGCAATGCACGAGTGACGGCGCAGGCCTCGGCGCCAAAGATTCACACAGGAGTCTGGTGCGCTGAAGTGAACTGGCCCTGAGCCAGATGGCAGGTGTGGACTTCAGCATTTCAGATGCCCAGCTCTTCCAGGATCTGGGTAAGGGAACACCGTAACCCACGCCTAAGTCCACACACCCCCTCATCTGCAGCCTGTCACGAGCGGTACGTTCCTCGGTAATCAAAGGACTTATAACCAAAGAAGATGCTTTTGACTAAAACTGCAGAATACCTATAACAGAATTTTAAAAAAGATTATACTCTGTCTCCATATAATTACCTTGAAATAATTAAGACCATGAGAAAACACAGTTACGGCTCTGCGTTGTCCTTGCCTGTGATGATGCTAACGACCGTGCTGCTGTGGCTATATGCTGGTTCCCAATTTGGAGGATGCTGAAGAGTGGGAAGTAATTTGTATTGGAAAAAAGGAAACTGGACTGAACTACCAGTGCCTCACCCTCTGTGTACAGTAGTCTGTTCTCTTCTGCTTCTTGGTTCTCTGTCCCTAGGGCAAGATACTGAGCTATCAGCATGACAAGGACCTGAGGAAGAGAGCAAGAAAGCATTGCCCAGGCCCAGAGGAATGAATGAAGGGTCTGCATTTAGTATTCAGCATCTTTCCTGTTGTTTTCCCAGCTACTATTCTCTTCTCCACCTGAGGAAGGTAATATAGCCCAAAGCAACTGAGATAGAACAAGCACTTGTATTTTGATTCCTCTCAAGACCAGCTGCAGGATTTCTTCCATGTGAAGGTGTCTGGTGCCTACAAACAATTGCATTTCCGTATGAATCATCCACCGGCTTAACTCCTGGTTGTAATGCTGCTTTCAGAGTGGGTTTACAGATGAAGAGGTTTACTTTCCACAATAGGAACATGTTCCTTCACAAGTACGTTGCCTACCCACTGGACTGTCCCTTAGCAGTGGTCATTACTTGTTCCTCATCATTCTGGTGAACAGAAATATCTCAAACTAAATTCTGGAATGCAGCCAGATGGTGGTCTTTGTGGTTTCTGCTGGAAAGGGGTTTGGATACCTGCGAGATTCTCCTAGTTAGTGAGAAGTTGCGCTTTCTGGACTTCACTCCCCACTGGGAAAAGCTGTGTGTGTAGGGCTGTGTAGTCACTGCAAGGCACAAGAGAACTGCTTTTCTAAGAACACGTACAGAGACTAAACTTGGGCTACACTATGGGAAAGGACAATACACAACAGCATGGGAGAGTAAGGCACAGTACTCTGGGAGAATCTGCAAGGTCTGCATCAACTTTGAGAATTTTGATGGAAACATTGGCACAGATGAGGAAAACACTTGTCTATGGACAATACAATGACAGATAATACAGTTTTCTCAGTTCTGTCTACATTACTAGCAGCTATCCCCGTTTCTTGGAAAATTGCAGCAGGCCATGTCTACCTGATTTACCAATACCTTTTTGAACAGCAGCATCTTCCACTTTGGGGCTCATCCTCAAATTAAAATCATCCAAGAAGGAATAACCTGCATGCACGGTTGGTTGTCTGTTTTTTCTGTGTATTTCATGAATCATCTCCTTCCCTTCCCCCCAGTCAGCAAGCTGCACAAGTGTAGTAAGGAGTCTGATTTGTTTTCTGCCTTGCTAGTTGGCTGTGTATCCCATCCACCCACCTGCAGTCTCTTCAGCCCTTGTGTAGGCTGTATGGTCCTATGTGCACAGTAAACATCTGAAAATACCTTAAAACCCCTAAACTCCACCAAGGCTCAGATGAACACGTAGAAGTGAGACCTAAAAAAAAAAAAAATCAACAAATACCTCTCTTTACATGAAGGCAACATTTGGAATAACTTTTTCTCCACTCCCAAAGCTCTGATACACTACAGGGATTAATGGAGCCAGACACTAGTATCGAGTGAACACATGGTACCCCCAGGCAGGAAAAAGGAAGCTCAAAAGAAGATGTTGCAGCAATATGAGACGTACACAGAAGGGCTTCAGAAAAGCTCCAGATTATAGAATTATTTTTGCATGAATACAGGATAAACAGATATGGGATCTCCAGCATGGACAAAAGAGTGGTGAGGAATGCACAACAGAAGCACAAAAGATCATGACCGTTTGCAGAAGCAAATGGGGAATGGCTACTCACTATTTCCTACTCCTGGGAACAACAGGCATGACGCTTACGTGCAAAACTGAATTACGGCAGAGGATATTCTGATTATGAAAAGTACAAATGCTCTCAAAGAACAGCTGGATAAACTCCTGGAAGACAAACTATGAGGGCTATAAACAAGAAGATATGTCTACAACTACTGATTCAGGAGGTTCTTGAATGGTGGGTCAGCTTTCTTGATAGCTGTCCTGTGACAGGAGCTCTGAGCACTACCTCTTCAGCCTCGACATGACAGACTCCCCGCGATGTGTGGTAAAGGTGACAGGCTTTTTTTTCTCCTCTGTTCGGAAAGGAGCTCTCATGCCCAGAATCTGTCCTTGCCTAGGGCAAGCTCTGCATGTATTTCTGGCTGCAGCTCATTATTCCACACTGGCCATTCTCTCTCACCCCCAATGGAGACTTAAGCCAAGAACTGACAATCCACAGAGTCACTCCCCCATCTCTACCAAGAGATGAGGGAGAAACACCAGCTTGGTTTCAGCTTGCCCCTGTTTGCCAGGACCCGTGAGCTTACCTCCCTGGTTCTGATACAGTCTGAAGTAGATTTGCCATAGTTTACAGCTCCTTTTCCCTGCAAGGGTCATAGTATGCTGTTGAGAGCATTTCACACTGTCTGTGGTTTGGACATGGTTTGAGTAGCTTAGAGAAACAGCATGGGGGAATGGAAAGTAAATCACTACTTGGGAATTAGTTTGACTAAAACAACAGAATTCTACTGATTTTTACAATTGGACAGACTACGCAAAAGGTACACACAGTCACCCAGGCTGCTCACAGGCAATATAAAATGTGGTGGCAGAACATCATCTGACCAGGATACTGAGCTTTCAGTTCAAAACCTGACAGTGCTTTGTGAATGCAATGATCCAAAGGCACAGCAGGTTAATTATAAGATGACACCACCGTATGAATATCTGGAGCAATAGTTGTGAAACAGCTAATACAATTACATAGAAACTGCAAGAAATGTAAAGTGTAGGTGCCTTCTTGATTTTTTTGCAGACTACCTCGTTCCCTACTATAAGCATTAGTGAAATGTTTTTTTCCCAGGAGGCCCAAAGATCATTACGCTGTGGGGAAAAATGAGACTAGATGTCACAGAATCAACAGGCCTTTATATGAAAAGTGCTTGATCACAAGATGGGCAATAGAGCATACAGTACAAGGAGTAGGAAGCAGGTCTGCCCTCACAGAATAGGAGATCATAAAAGAATTCCTGTAGGTCTGGTCTTACCTTAACAAATTGCCTAAATGTGGGCACAATACAAGGCTGATACTTTTTCATCAAAATCCTCTCTCCATCTTCAAGCTAACTGCTGACGGAGTCCAGAGGAAGAAGAAAAGTTCCAGTAACACTTGATCACTGGAATATTAATCCTGTGGGATTTGGGAATAATTGCAGAGTTACAAATTGAACAAGAACCCACACCTTTGGTCATTAAGGTTATAAAGTCCCATTTGTACTGCTACAAAATTGAGGTGTTATAATTAACTTCTAATAGCCTTGACTTTCCAAGGGGATTAAAATATATTCCGTCTCCATCATCCCTAAGGCATGAAACCCATTTACAGTAGAGATTATCAAATGGACAGATGCATGTAAAAGATTTCAGAACCAGATTCAGGAAGACCTGTGGGCTTGATCACCTATTTTTCCTCAGACATGTTTCTTTTTTTCTGCTAGCTTTCACTCTTGTATTCGAGAGACATGCACTTAGCTCAGCATCATGTAACTCAAGCTCTCCTTTTTGGGCATTACAGCTATCATGAAAATTTTAGCCTGCAAATGGCCATAAACCAGCTTGTTAGGGGATGCCTATCAGAAATTGAGCCCCCAAATTCAGTAGTCATAGGTCCCCTTACATGCAATATACCAATTGTACAGTTCTTGTCTTGAGCAATATTTTCTCTTTCACTGGCAAATACATCTGTGCTGCATTTGGAGCTACTGTGGTTTACAGTTACCCCTTTGAAGTATACCACTATCTGAATGTCCAGCTTAGTTTAGCTACAAGCATCATATCACTTCACAAACCTATCGACAGAACTGCTTTCTGTCACTTAACACCCTTGATACATGGCTAATACAAGATTCCTACAGAAACTCAGAGCCTCCCCTGCTGATCTCACATATACAAATCTTCAATTAGGAATTCTCACACCAGGAGCTTGAAATGCAGAAATTTTATTTTGCAAAGCCCTCAGTACCCATTTCATGCAATTATTTCAGTTATGGCTGAATTGAATAAAAAAAGAGAAATTCCGTAAGTTACTGGCAATAACAGCTTGATTCCATCTTTATTCATAATGTAAAGTCACAGACTATGATTGCAATAAATGTTTCCTTTAATGTTTTCTGCTTCTAATTGTTGTCCTACTTAAGGTCTGTCTTCCTGGTGAGGTTCTCAAAATACTTTTAACTATCTATCAGTAAAGTCACAAAATGCTAGCTAGCTCAAAAAATAACCCAAGGCAACGTGCACTATCATTTCCTCTGGACGAACCAGAAAGGACAGAAGAGAATGGGTTAGTTCTCAACACCATATCTGGGCAAGAACATAAAGCAGGTCCATTGAAGCCAATGGTAAGAGTAACAGGATTCTGCCACGTACCTTTATGCATATATATGTATGTCCATGTATACCACAGTTTGTGCACCTAGCAGTTAGGAAAAAGATTAAAACTGATAGCTGTCACTTGCAGACTGTTAAGTAGCTGTTTATAGTGAAACAAACATTACTGCTAAGATTTTAAAGAAGGCTGCAAAGCTCTAGAAGGGCATGTTTTCCAGGAAAGAGGTATTTTTAGCTTTATTTGGAAGGGCTTTTGATTGAACAAGTCTATAAGTCATAATATTTACACAGCTATAGTAATGGGTTTTATTTTATTAACTAAAAAATAAAAAACTTAGACTTTACAAAAGTCAACTGAGAGATATGAAATATACTGAGACAAATATAGGACAGTTTCATTTATCATGAATATGTGGCTACCTATGAATGAAAAAATAGCACTGTCCTTTTTCAATCACAAATTCTTAAGGATTTAGATAGCATCACTTCAAATTTTGCTGAAGCACATAGGACATCAATCCAGTTCTGATTCAGCAGAAGTACCAATCCCTGATTCATCTTCACCATTTCCTCTTTCATGTAGGTCTCCTGTTCAGCGAACAACTGGGTCACAGCACACAGCAATGTGGCCCAAGACACACGTGCATGCTAGAATCCTGTTATTCATTCTTCAGCAGTAAGTTTTGGTTTAGTCAGTCCACACAAGCAGGACAGTTCAGCATAAATGTCATGTAAAAATAATGCAGTAGAGAAGCAGCAGCATTGTTGATGTAGGGGTGTGACTTGGCCAGGTCATGTAATTGAACTGGTTAAGGTAGATAGAAGAAAACAGGCACACCCCACCATTAGCACCACAGTTACATTGTTGGGTAGCTGCATTTAAAATCATATTCCACTCCCTGGAAATAATAACAAAGAAGAGATCTCTTCCAATAGACTGATTTCAGTATTGTCAGTGGACTGTAAATAAGGAAATTTTAGAGGCAGAAATAAATTGTGAAGTGTAAGTTCTTCTTTAAGTGTAAGGAATGGATATATTTCAGGGAGTGGGAGCATTAAGGCAGGAAATCACTGCATGTATTTGACTGACTTCTTTTAGCTTACAAAGGGGAAGACAAGACATATTTCAGCTTTATTTCTCCACAGGAAAGGAAACACAGAAGATGAAGAAGGGGAAAAACTATATTCTGCTTCAGCTCTGTTTTATGATGGAAGGCCAGAATAGCAAGTGCTGGACTTCAGTCCTGCTTCAGGGCAGAGGACGATGAAATATTTTTCTAACCAACAAAGCAACCAGGCATTTCTCTAGAACATTGGCACAGATGCTAGAGAAGTTCTTGGTTGTCTGGCTTCTCCCTTGTTTTAAACCCAAGCCTCCACATTCCCCATCTCAGATGGATACACATGGGAATTCAGCAATTCTTAATGACTCTCGCAGCCCATTGTCTGTTCACACACAGCTGGGACAGGGTGCTGTGCGTAAAAGTTGTGAAGCACAAGTGGAAGATCAGAGCTGGTTCTATTATTTATTTTCTTTCTACGTACTACAAAGTTGTTAAGTGTCATACAAATAGAAAATAAGGTGGAAGGGGTTGGATTTTAACTATAAAATATCAGCTCATACTGACTCTTGATATCAGGAGATTTTCATCAGGAAAACTTTGGCCCCTCCAACTCCAAAAAAACATTCTAGCTGACCTATCTGTATCTACAGTATAAGGCAATTTTCTTATCCTGTCAAGAAACATCTCATTTCCTCTCTACATAAGTCACTGTAATAATAGGAAAAAAAGGAAAGTTATAATCAATATAGAAGATGTGGTTGGGCCTAACTGAAGTAAAGTCATTAGGAGGGAGTGTAGGGAGGACTAAATAATTAAGGGTCCTTACTAATAGCTCAACCACAGTGACTAAATATTACTTAGGGAAATGCCCCTCTAACAATAGACCCAGTCCTAGAAAGGAAATGGCTTCACACACCTAACCACTTACATATATTTGGTCACACACTGTATCTGTGGAACTGGATGGCCACTCCCCAGATTTCCAGTGTGTCATCCTTCAGCCCGCTTTGGCCTAGGAGGAGGAGTATGTTTTTCCTTCACCTGCACATGGTGCATCACCCACTTAGCAAGAATGTAGCTGAGAGTAGCATGGTTCTGGGACTTATCACAGAGCAAGAGCTTTGAACTATTCCAGCAAGGCACTTTCACCAATACTACGGACTTTGAAATAGATCAAACCAGTATCAGTCACTGGGAGCAGCAGAGCAGGATTTCCTGACATTCTGCCTGCTTGATGATAATGTGAAATCTAAATAAACCTGTGAATGACAAAGGATGGTCTACAAAAGGAAATAGACGAGTTTGCACGATCACTCAAAATTCAGAAATTAATGTTTCTCCTATGAAATTAAATTGTTTCTGCAGTGGAACTCTTCCCATCAGGTTTCTCTCTCCAGAGAAAACCATAACAAAAAGTAGTGAGTACTTGATCAAAACACCTTTGAAATTACTTGAAAGACCCATTCACTTCCGTTGGGTTTTGATTTATTCTGTAGAATTTATTCCAATCAGGAGATTTGGATGGCAAAAGTCTCCATAAAATTCTTCTGCTTTCGCTGCATTTCAGAATGTGCCTAAAATTTACTGTGCCTAACATAACTACTTGAATCCAAGGGAAATGCAAAAAAAAAAATAATATACAGACAGCTATGTACAGTGACTATATTATGACAAAGTCTTTGCAGGCTCTGGGGAAGGCTGGTCCTCCTTTCTATCACTCAGCTCCATTTTATCTTACTCTTTTTATTCAGATGCCTGACCCTGTCTCTAGTGCTTCTGACACACCTTCATTTAAAAATTTCAAACCATGTCAGTTGATGAAGTCTTTAGCTGCCCAAATTAAATTTTATATATATATATATATTT
>NW_010261888.1:8188-27328 GCF_000690775.1 Eurypyga helias
TAACCTGAAAATTGAATTTCCCTGAATGATTAATTGCTATTCTTTCTCGTAACTGCACCATGCTTAGGCATTTTGCTGCACTTCTGGCCTACTCAATTACTTCTTCAGGAAGTTTATTTATTATAGGTTAAGAAAGCACCATTCCCAACTCTGGAAATCTTTAAGAGGAGTTACCTGAAAGCCTGAAAAGCTACCAGAGTGGCTGGACTGAGTAACACATGGGATTCTACTGGACCTCCTTGAGTTGGCCAAATAGGGCACATATCCTATAGCTTGCTTGGGCAGAATCTCATCTTCACCTGGCAGGGGGAAGAGAAATGGCATATCTCAAGGGACATACTTAAATTCTTCCCTGTTGCAGGTTTGATTTTTGCATAAGTATTTCAGCATGGAAAGCGAGCACTGTAGGGCTGCTGTATTTATTGTAAAACGCAGCTTCTGCAAGGGGTGTTCTTTTCCCAGTAGTTTTGTCTAAGTATAAATCACAAGTGTTTTTCTAATGCACACGTACAGAGTCACATGCTTGACAGTTGATTAGCAATGCCTTCTAGTTAGTACAACTTAATCTTGCTGTTTTCAGAACTGCAGTATTCTACTGTAAGCAGAGAAAGCCAATCTGGTATGGACAGTAATGACTGCTGACCTGTCTGGAACACCTAACCTCCCTGCTGCAGAACAAGAACAGAAAATCACACACACACAAAAAAAAAAGCACTAGAAGACAATTGCCCTACTTCTGATCTTATTTTCACCAGCATCTGTCTGATAATAACTGAGAAGTAAATGGAGGTGCTCTGGATAATAATGTGGGTTAATAGAATTAAAGTAGTACAAAGGAAATATTTTACTGCTTTTTATAATTAACCTGGAGATGCATTGCTGCCGCAGGTCACTGAACAAAGAAGTTACTGGCACTGAAGGAAGAGAAACATACAGACATGTATAGAGGATCAGGTTTGGGTCAGGCAAAACGGTGAGCTAGCATGAAACCAGCCAGAGCTATCGATCACGGTTACCCTGGGGCTAGCAACAATCAGAGAGACCGAGAGGTCTGCTGTGACACAACTGACACTAGACATGGGGGGAAGGAAAGGAGGGGATTTGCCTTCCTATGGGGCCCTGGGAATTGGTCACTGTTGAAAACAGGATGTTAGACCATCACTGTGCCCCTGGAAATTCCTATATTCCTACCTTTTAGAGAAATATTTACGAAATGATTAATACAGTAACCCTGAAAACAACTGATGGTTGCTCATTTTCTAGCTTGTTTTACTTGAGTAAACCATCTGGGCGAGTTACAAACATTTCAGAAATCTTCAATCCACTGTCCTATGACTCAGAGGGTACTTTTGCTAAAGCATTAGAATGAGTAGCACATCAAAATATTCTAACACCAGACAGGTTAGCAACTTCTTAAGGAGGTGTTTTGGTACACTTCCCACTTCTCCTCATATGACAGGAATTAGGGAGTCTCCATGAATTCTGGGCTTCTCCTGTGTTATTACACACATTTACTATTTTGATGAATTAACAAGAAAGAGAAAATACTTTTAGACAAAAATATGCTATAAAATTAAACATTGGACAAAATCACTGAAGTGCCCTCCAGAACTGTATTGTTGCTGAGCCTTTCTGTCCCTGTACTTAGGGAGACAATGTTAAATGGAATACTGTTTTCATTTCCTTGGCTTCTGCAAGGGACAGTGGCCAATCTGGGGATAAATTGTAATGGAAGAGTGTACCAGAACACTTCCTGGGTCCTACCCAGTTGGCCAAATCTCCCTGTTGGATGCCCGTTCTGCATAAATCTGCTGTCACCATAAACAGGATCTCACCCTCACATTTGGAATCATTTGAGTATAAAGCTGATTCTCTGATGGTAATGGAAAGTTCTAGAAAAATAATGAGTTGAAATGTATTTGGCCAAAGTTTTGACCCTGATGGAAACGTAGCATCCACTTCCACACCTCTAGGTAGGATTTTGGCAATGCAGGACCACCACAATCACACACACAGAGATGACCACCACCATTAAGGATACCGGCAATAAGGTGGGTTTTTTGCATGCTTGCAACTGACCCATGTCCACATGTTTCTTGAGTGCGTATGGTCAACCACATAGCTTTAAGATTGTTTGGAATCTATTTCTGTATTGCCAAAACAGCACTGCTGACATAGTTCCAATGTCTTTTGGTTGTTTCCCCATCTACAGAACCTATAAAATTTGTTCAGTTTTTAACCTTTTCGTGGCTGATGTTGTTTATTCATTTTCTATTAATACCACAAGTGTTTGATGTAGTTTCCACAGATCCCATCGAATTCTCTGGAAACTTTTCGGCCTGTGGTTAGGTTGCAATTGTCTGACAGTACCGGAAATAGCTGCAGTATAGAGGTCAGATTCCTTGACTACCTTTAACTTAGCATGTTTGGGTACCAGCAACCACTTTGCAGCAGCAACACAAGGGTTACAATAGGCTGACTTACCCTGTTAAGTAGATATAACTTGAAAGTCCATTGTTTCTGTAGTCACATATGGTCTAGGTACTTAAAATTGCTTTGGCTGATTTTTAGCTGGTTTTTTGCTAAATGCCATCTGATCATTTTAATGTAAAACCTTTCCAAAAAATGAGGTTTTCCTTGTGTAGAAGTTTGGAGGTTTCCCTTGGGCTAGAACAGCATGATTTTGTACAGACCTTGGTGATCCAAAGTGGGGAACCTCTTCAAATTGAAATTGTAGTCTTGTCAACCCACAAAATTTTATAGATTCCTGATGACATGGCCAGTGTAGGCCACCAGTAAATAAACCACAAGCATTTCACCACACTTCATTCTGCCCTGTGTGAATTCTGGAAAAGTGGAGGAACTTTTATGCCCACACTGTGAAACGGTGACTGCTCAAAACTCATTAGTCTGTACATGTCATTTTCTGCAAGTCAGAAACAGTACCTTTGCACTGGCTGGCCACTGGTGCTGATCCATGTTCCAGTGAGCAAACATGAGTTTGTGTTTTCAGCAGAAGAGAGAGACACTAGGATCTTATCAACTCACATGAAAAAAAGGAAACTTCTCGGAAAGATCACAACAAGAAGTGTAAACACTCCAGTCCCCTAATGAAAGCATGAACATACCTGCTTATACTTTCTTACATTGCTGTCATCTTCCTAGGTCCGTGCCTGAAGTCAGGTGGAATGAACCCAGGTCTGAAGTGGCATTGAGAATGATTTGAGAATGCGCTACAACGTTAAGGGAAGAGACAACTTGTTTTCCAATAAATTCTGTCAAGTGATAGCCCAGCCATAGTCACAAACTACCTCATATTGCCTCCCAGATCATCACTCACTGTTATACATGGTACAAATGCCCAGACTGCATCCGAGCTGCTGTCTATCTTGCCTGTCAGCATCCAGGATTTCCTGTTTCAGAAAGATAGGCAAGAACTTCACAAAAAAGAGATGTTAATTATCCTCCCACTCTCTCCAAATATCTCCCTGGATTTCTATTAGAGACTGGGTTACTTCCTGAACTATAGGTTTAGTGACACCTGCTGACACGTTTTCATTAATAATGGGTAATCTTACCAGCTATGATCTTTTGTTTCTTGCTAAATTATCACCATCAGCGTGTCTCATCATGCTGTATAAAAAAGGACCGTGACTCTCCTTGCTCCATTCTGGTGGCTGTCCCCTTGTTAGAAAACAGTAAAGAGTATATGTTATCTATGCTGTTTCTATCCTTAAGTTAATTTTTCCAGACTCAGGACCATTCAGTTTTCTGTCCTCTTAGAGTCATGCAGTAGTATCTGAGTACTTCTTACAGAAGCAGCACTTTTATAGGAAAGCACCATAACCCTTCTTACATTAGTCACTTCATGCACGTAACATCATGAACGCCGTTTTGACTGTAGTTCTACACTGAACAGGTTTTTTGCTGAGCAGGTCACTTTCTGTACAGAGTACTTCTTGAATGGCAATCTGGCTGTTCTGTAATGCATTTTATCACTGGAGAATTGCTATCCAAGGAGGATTAAATAACTTTCCGCATCTTGCAAGAAGCTTGTGCTCTGGGAGGAGCTCAGTCTTAAGATCCCAAAGCTCTGAGATACCCTTTAGCTTGTCAATTTAGGTTTCTTTATATATGAACCCACTTTTCAGAGAGAGCACCACGATTGGCTCCATCCCTGTTGCTTCCTGGGAAAACAAGACAAAAGATGCACTAATACAGCATAATTAGCACAAGTCAACAGGGAAGGTGCAATACCTCAGCTGCCGTGACAGCCACAGCAGGACTTCCTGGCTGCTTAGCAGTGCAGAGGGATGAATTTTGCCATCCTCACTATATTGAAGGATGCCAGTACTAAAATAAGGTGGTAGTGCCACTGGACAATTTATCACCCCCATCAGAAGTGGTCAGCAGCTTCATGGTTAATATGATTCTTTGCAACAAACCCTTGTATTCTGGCAAAATACATGGTCATGGTACATGGGAGGCATCACGTCAGTAGTCACAATTCACGGTGTATTAAAAGCATACCTGCAAAAAGGGATTAAGACACACATCTGCAGGAGGACTTTCGAGACTAAGGCAGAGGCACCCCCACGGCCATGGACACCAGCACCGCCTGCTCGTGGCTGCCACCTGCGGGGTGGCGACAACAGCAACTTACTGAGCCATCTTAGTCACGACTGCAGCTCCTATGAATGACTTCCACACGTTTTCCGTGGAAAAATAGTCCTTCTCCCTCCAGAAAACTTGCACCAGCTTTCCCTTTTTGTGCCCTTTTTTTTTTTTTCCCCTCAAGAGACAGAAACATCAAGCTCTGCTATGCACAGAAAAGTTTCAGAGGAGCAGCAAAGACAACGGGTATTGAGCTCCCTTTTTCCCTTCTAAATACTTCTAAATTCGTAAAGATTATAAAGGTGATGAAAACAATTTCACTGACCAAAGTGCCAATTCAAATTAAAACATGTTGCTTTTATCTGATTCTCTGCACTTGGTGGCAGAGCATCCTCAAAGGGCCTCACATCTGGTCTCTGGCCATGCACACTCATGTTTGTGGTCAGCAGCAGGTCACTGCATGCATGCTTCAGCCAAGTGTAACTGCAGCTTGGGCAGTGGCTATCACCAGTATGATCTGTGGCTGGTTAGTATCTTTATATTCTTGAGAAGAAAAGCTAAAATGACAAGACTTCTAAAAAGATTCTAGGCTTGTAAAGTGTAGGAGGTACAGGTCTATTTAATGTCTCAGTATGGAGACCTACACCATTCAGGAGTTACTCATCCTGTGCACTGGCAGTCAGCTTGACACCATATAGAACAAATCCACGCAGACTCCCCACCTCACTGACTTTTCAGGTATTCAGTTCCCTCTTGCCACCTTCAGATGCAACTGCAAATGTCATTTGATGGCACACTGATGGATGCTGCAACTTACACACAGGCTCCCAAGGCTTGTGTCATCCCACTTTTGAGTCATAAGCACCTACCTTTCCTGGAAACAGCACTGTGAAGCTTTACAGTAAAAGCCCTCCAGGAGAATACAAACACACAGTAAAAACAGGCCAGGTAAGTGGTAATTGCACAAGTAGAAGCAGCTCTTTATTCTGCTCAAATAAGCTGAAAGACAGGTGTTTAATGCCATGCCAACAGTGCGTTGTGACATTTCTTGTACTACCAGCCTGGCAACGTCACCACAGCAAACTGTAGGTACTGCCTGCCTCTCATTTTACTTGTGGACACAAGATTAAAACATAAGTAAAATAAAATCCCATACATGTAGTTAAGACTTCATCCATGACAGAGAAGACCCAACAGATATGTAGAGAATACAACCAGAAGAGAAACCTCCTCAGGCTGTTTAGGTTTGTTTTATTCCCTCTGACAAGAGGCACAAACCAAAACCCCCCAAAAACTCTCTAGTTGCCAAAAAAAGCAGTGTCCAACAGCTAGACCTTTCTGTCAGCACCTGGGAACCTGTGTTTGCTGTGAATAAGCTAACATTAACTCTATGTTTTCTAAACATCTGGTAGTTGGGACTCCTCACTTCCTCTCTGCCCTGGTGCACCTGAGGCCATGCACTGGGTCTTCCAACAGCATGTTGCACTTGTCACTGCTAAAGGAAGGACCACAGCTGGGAAATGCAAAAGAGACCACCAGCCAGGTCCAGTGTTACCACAGCACAGCACAAATTAGTAGCCCTGAGACACTTACCTGCACCTTTCTGCAGGGCTACCGTGCGGTAAGTAGGTGGCCCAGCAAGGCTGGTGCTGGGTCTTGCTTCATGGTGGTTGTGACAGGGCTGATGAAAATCCAGTTTTGTCGTTAAAGAAAAAATACTTTCATGGTACCTATTGCAAACAAACTTGTCAACATACACGT
This sequence comes from Eurypyga helias, assembly GCF_000690775.1. Classification (NCBI taxonomy): domain Eukaryota; kingdom Metazoa; phylum Chordata; class Aves; order Eurypygiformes; family Eurypygidae; genus Eurypyga; species Eurypyga helias. The sequence continues at coordinate 14,564 of NW_010261888.1, forward strand.
CTTTAAATGGAACCTGTTTAATTTTAAAAACAAATACTTGAGTTCATGCGCATTTGGAGTCAGTTGGTTATGTATGCGCAAACTTAGCTACCTTTCTACTGCAGACAACATGAAGGACTCTAGCTTGCTGATCAGAGGTTTCCCAATGGCACTACAACTCATTTTCTCAGTATTGAAAACCCAGCGACAACCAGAACAGAAGAGGAAAGGAGGTTGATGAAGTAGACTGTGGTTTTCCTTCTGCCATCCCAATCCACATCAATAGTACCAGTGTGGTACATACATAAGGAGGCTTGTTGTGTGCACACCTTTCTCGTCATACAGGTAGCAGGTGTAGTGGCCCTATTTCTTACTCATTCTTTTCTCTGCCTATCCCACAGTGCTTCTTAAATTTAGTCCATCTGAAAATGTTTCCTAGCAAAAGGATGCCAGGCAAACTGAAGAGATGAATTCTTGAGCTCTATAGGAGGCTCAGACTGCCCTTGGACATCCTGACAAATATTTACCCTTATATCGCATCACATACAGCACCACGCAGACCAGTCTTCCACTGGGACTCTCAGTAATGCTTACGAAGTTCACAGTGGGAGAAACATTTTGATCTGAATTGTGAATTTGATCTCATCTTTAAAACAGCTGGATACCACACACAGTATGTACTGAAATAGCAAGGCACACTCAGCTGTGTTTGAACACAGCCCAGTTCAGGAAGCTTCCTTGCTTTGGTTGGCTGATGTTACATAGTTTTACTGGATCTACTTAATTTTTATCTTCCCTCTTCTCACAGTCATTCTACCTGTTACACAATAGACCATTTTCTTATTTGAAGAAAAACAAATTTGAAACTCCCCCTAAAGCAAGGAAAGCTAAGCCTGTCGTGGAGCCAAGACACAGAGCCTGCTGGTTACTGCAGAGCCAGTGCAAGACCTTCAGTCTCAGATGACTGGCAGGTAAAACGGTTCCGCATTTGGACAGTGTTGCAGCCTATCACAGACTGCAGGGCAAAGGGCTAAACACAGTACAGAAGGCAGATTCACTGAAAAACCAGATCTTTGGCATTTCATCCTAACATTTTTATCCAGGAAGTTTCAATGCAGGCACAGTATCAAGTTTTTAGGGTCTAGTTTTGTGCTCCATTTTCTAGGCATGTTGACAAAAGTACCAGGAGATCAAGGACTGAAGCAGCAGCTCAAATAGATTACAAACCAGAAGCCTCCTGGTTCCCAGTGCTCTACATCCATCTGTTAGACCACCCTGTCTTCTCTAGATGGTTCGGCTTCCTTTGTTTTCTTTTTGGTAAAGTGTTTAAAAGAAGATTGTTGGGACTCTGTCAAAAAGCTCTTTTATACAGCAGACATCCAAGAAAATTCCAGAACTCAGATGAAGGTGGTCTGCACTGGGAAGGATTTACAGTAACCACAGGGTGACTGTAACCACTGAATTTGTGTATCAGTTTTAAACAGTTGTGATCACACTTTCCGGCAGGCATGATATAGCTGATATAGCACTTGCAGCAATGCACACCCATCTCTTTCTGCCTTCAAAGTGTGTGCACATGTATTTGCTCTTGCACGCTCTAGTCACGAATACCCAGTGAGTCCTTTTCCTTAAATAGCATTTGTTGTACTTTAAACGAAAGACTTGAAGAACAAAATTAAAAGTATACCAACCTCAATTCATCTGTAGTATGGAAATTATGTGCTGGCAGCCTCAGCCATATCAAGGTTCAGGTCTCAGTCCTTATCTCCCAGGAAAATAAAGGCCAGGCTGGGCTAAGAATAGCCAGCTCTTGTGAGGTGAACTTTAGCCAACAGCTCAGCTCTCCTATGCGCAGTGGAACTGCTTTCTAGAAAAGTAAATTTTGTTTCTGGCACAGACTGAGTTTTCCCAGGGACTAGTCCCAAACAGTCTCTTTTCTTCACTGCCAGGGCTGCAATGTTTTCCTTCTGTCTCACAAAAAACCCCACAGAAATAAACACATCTTTGACAAAAAGCCAGATCCAATGGAAAACGGAACTACACCCACAGTTTCTTTCTGTACAAAGGAGAAAATAAAAAGTGAGTCACACAAAATAGATGCTTCTGATACTGGCAGGCACTTGGATCACCAAGGTTTGAAGATGCTGAAAGCATTTCTGCAAAACACAACTCCCGTGATGTACAAGGGTATGCAGCTAATCAGTCTCCATTAACAGTGCATCTGCAGAAATCTCAGAAACACATGCTGCTCCTTTTTCAGCACTATCATTTGTCTCAGCTGGACTCTCTTGAGAATCTTTGCTGCAAACGCATACAGGAAATAAGCATTTCCTAGCACTACTTCAATGTGCTCCCTACCATCCTGATCTTGAACCTTTACAATCTTTCCCTGAAAATAAAATCGTACATCCAGCCCAGCCCAAGTGAGGTATCTGTAGGTCTAAGATGGCTCAAACAACACTTGGTGCCAGGCTCATGTAAGAGTGAGGGGAAGGTCAAAATCAAATTAGCCAGAACTGGATCCTGTGTTGATCTTTCTTACTTTCTATATTTTGTCCCTTACTTCCCATTATGCTGTTGGCAGGTTTCATGCTAGTCAGACTGCATGAAACCACAGTAAAAGGACTGCTTGAAACTAGTGAAAATAGCTTTGTACCCCAATATATAGAGCATTGTTCAGAAAGCCTATTCTGCTGAAGAAGCAGAAATAGAGAGAAAGCATAGAAAAACTCTAGTTACCTGTACTAAGACCCTTCTCTGCACTCACAGAAGTGTTCCTACAGCTTTCCTACTGGCAACTTGGAGAGCTTAAACTTTCATCATCCACCTGTGCTCAGAATTTATTTTTTTATTGTCTGTTCTTCTGCTAATGGCATGAAGCTGCAGTATCTGAATAAAACAGCAGATTGTTATCATAAGTGGAGGAAAGATCAGAAGTTCTCTCCTACATAAAATACAGAGTCTCTGCTGACTTCACATGAGGTTCACTGATACTAACCATTAAAGGGCTGTCTACTCAGGTAGGTGAGCCCAATTCATTGCTGCACTTCACCTTGTCTGTTGAACTTCACTGCCCTTTTGCTTACTAAGTCTTCCCTTTCTCGCATTTTGAAAGAAAAACCTGTAATAAAACAAAAAAAACACCTTTCTATTAATATCTCTGCCTGCTTTCTCAATAGCCCAGTGATCACAAATAAACTTTCAAATAATGAAATTTTCCCCACTGTAACATAGCAAGGCCAGAGGATTAAATATGTGACCTAATCAGCACCTTATGCAAAAAATGAACAAATTGCATGTGTTATAAACCCTGGCAATCTCTAAAGAATGTTGTTCTTTCAGCAAAGTCTTTGAAGATTCTGCAATGTTACTTGATAACTGCTGTTGGCAGAAATTAAGCAGCTGAAATGTGTAGCTCTACTCGTAGGATAGGAAGCTCCAGTAAGCTAAAAGCATCAAGATTTAATTACTAAAATATGCTTCGTGATCCAGAAAAGGCCTAAAAGCTGAAGCTATTGTATTGTGTAGCTCACTCAAAGCACACAGCTGGTCTGTAAATAATGAGGGATGCACATGGCTTCTGGAACACTTTAGGAAATCAGCTATAAATCAGAACAGATTATTTATCAAGAAAGAGGAAAGAATTAAGTTGGAACGAATGAGAATAACTCAGAGGAATACATAGATTAAGCTACAAGTTATAGTCTCATCACCAAGAAACTACACTTTAGGGGGAAACTTGGCTGGTGATTGAACAATAAAAAGCAACTGACAACGCTAAACTAAGAAAGTATTTGCATAGTACAGGATTTTCCTTAAATCAAGCGCAGCACAAGGAAGCAGGTACAGGGGACAGCAAGAAAAAAAAAAACTTTTCCTTTCTCCATGCACTGAAAAGAGCTACGATCTCTGAAAGACCTTAATGCTTTTATGAAAAGAGACACTTTCCAAACTCAAGGGCATTAAAATCCATTGTGTGTCACGAGTATCCTTTATTTTATTACTTGGACAGTGAATCCAACCTCTGGGGGACAGGAAGATTTTATTTGATTGTTTGTTTTATCTTTACATATTTTGCACTGTGGAGCAATTGCCTCCAAACAATCTTGGAGCACTTGCCAGCTGTTAGAGATCTGAAACACCAAAACACTCCTGCAGAAGTTAACTTGTACTCTCCTATCTACAAAAGTAGGCTCAGATAACCAAGAGGATCTGCCCGAGCGTAACAGATTAGTGAAAATCCTCAAAACAGAACTTGGATTAAAGTCTCAAAACCAGGAATTATAAATGACCATATAAGTTTCTTAAGGCACAAGTTGTCAGGAATTGAATACGGCAATATTAATCTTACACTGCTGTTTGAAGAACATTTATGTTTAGGCAGAATAACATTTTAATGAGAAGAAATACTGTTTTTATAAAAAAAAACCTTGCCACATAAAAATGGTCAAAATCCCAGTGGGATATGAAAGGCCATTAATCCCAGAGGTCAAAAAGTTCGTTGTTCATCACAAATTACTTACAGAGAGTAACATCCACTATATAAGTCATCAAATTAGGCTTGTATCAAAAGTGATTTAGCTTGGGTCTGTTTGTTCATGAGAAATTATGGTACCATGGAAGAAAACTGAAGGTCTCTATAGCTCAGAATTCAAGTCTCTGTAATACAGCAGAAACAATAATGTTTGTACAAACTTCTAGGGACTGAATGTCTCACAGTTCTGTTTCTTCACATATTCTCCCACTTGCTTCCTTTTACTGGTCAAGAGCTTCTTCTGAAATTAATTTTAAAACAGATTACATGGAACCAGGAAAATTTTTCTAAACTAAACCTTGATTTGAGTTTTGATCAAAAACTGCCATGAGATGGAGGGAACAAATCAGATGTCCTATCAGTGGGGCTTTTTTGTGGCAATCAAGATCTAGATGACCCTACCCCCACCATGGCTAGCATGTATTGAGAAAGAGAGCAACTGACTGGTTTGTGAAAGACTTCTTTAAACATCTTAAGTTTTTCTTCAATTTTAGTTGTATCATTTGAAAACACTAAAGAGGAAATGCCATTTTCAAATCTAAATGAACAAACTGAAGACTAGTTTTTTTTATGAAGACAGGGGAGTCTAATAAAGAGGATCTCACCCACGAGGAGTCCCCAACAATGCATCTCTCTCCTTCTAACTTACTATAAATTCAAAGGAGAAAAGAAATCTTCTAGCTATTACACCTGCCACCTACTCTACATGTTACAAAGAAAGTAGCTATCTAAAAAGAAAAAAATGCAGAAACTTGTTTACAGCATTGTTATTTCCCAGATAATTATTTTCTTGTTACATTTTAAACACGTGTCTTCCATATGAAATTCAGTTGTCACATCAAGCTATGTGCACATACAAAGAAGAACTGAAAGAGCTGACTGACTGTTTATTTTAAGTGGGTTTTTTTCTTTTACAGTTCAGTGTAACTGGAGGTAGATGCAGTATTAGTGATTTTCTTCCAGTGGTTTGAAATAAGTCATCTATGAATATTAGGCCAGTGTACTGGAGATCAAGAGTCAGTTGTTTAAAGTTAAGCCTACATAAACATGCAAATGAAACAACAAAATAGAGCAGCTTACATGATTGTCAGAACAGTATAGTGCAGATCTGGGAGGAAATGTTGGTTTTATGTTGTTAAAATAGTAAAGCCAGTACTGCAAAAAAATAATATGATATATGCCACTTGAAAAGATACACAAGACTCATAGACAGAGTATTACAACTATGCCGTTCATATTATTTCCCATATACCTCAAACCATCAAAATCAAGTTGAAGAGAATTACATGGCAAAAGAGTCTGTAATCTGCTGTGCATGAATATTTCTGATCCCGCAGGCAGGAGTTTCATTTCATATCATCGTATGAAAACAGATACTGCCATTGTCAGGACTTTTGCCTTAATCAAATCTATTGGCCTTGCTTTCAGAGCTGTTAAAATTTGTCCTCTTCAGCAGATGCCTTTGTGAGAGTAATGGAAGCTCCCAGCAACTTCAGTTTAAAGTATGCTTTATGCTTACATTACACTATTATTTGGTCCTTTCAACAAAAAAGTGCTCACTAACCTGTAACTGGGGACCAGTACTAATAATCAGATAGGACTTAGCTACAGTTTATTCACAAAATTATGTAGTAATGCCCTTTCCTTAGAAAGATTTTTCTTGCTTGGTGCATAAAATTTTGGGATCAATTAATAACCAAATCTAAGCATGTACTTAATTCAAATACCACAAGTAATTTTACTGGAACAAGTGGGACTCCTCAAAGACTTTAAGATAAGCTGACCTGATGCTCTCAAATCAGCAGGCCTATAATGTTCTGCCTCTGGCAGCATGGAGTCCATTTCAGGAAATGAAAGATGCCAAGTAATTAACTGACCGCATGCTCACCCTTCCCTACTACGAACAGAAAGCTTCCCAAACTTAAGTTTACAAGAAAGCTGTAGGCGAGGCTTACTCATCATGCAGATGTAATGAGCCTTTTAAAGCCAACAGGCAGGATTAACATCTGATCGCTAATATACAGAATACATACAGTAGAAGTTGCGCTGGTTTTAAAATGGGAATGTTCTTCCTGACTGAGGAACTGTGAATCTGCTCTGTAATGCATGAAATGTATTCATGTGTTTTCTTCTTAAGTAAACTCCAAATATAGCATTTAGTATAAATTTAAGTACTTTACATATGAAACTGATTTATATAATATTTTAAACTTTACAAAACAGTACTAAAGTAGTCAATAAAAAGATCAGGTTTAAAATATTTACATTTTATACGTAATTTCTCCTTACTTACAGTTATTAAATAAGCTTCTGTGGTTTCCTTAATTTTAGGGGAAAGCTCTTAATAACTACAAACTAATTCTGAATTACTTTCAAATGGCTTTTTACTCAAACAGAATTTTAGCAAAATCACATTCCAATGTGAAATACTATCTCCGTGTTTTCGTAGCACTATACATCTCTCCGTGTTTTATAGCTGTTTTGTAATGCAATCCCATTTTCTACATTAAACACTGGAGATCTACATAAGAAAATGGCACATTATGGAGGGAAACATTATATTCCCAACTCTTAAATCCCTTTATGTCATTTGGCTTCTAGAACATCCAGTTTCTTCATAACATATGTTATTCTTCCAGTACTTTGAAGGAATCACAGATTGAATACTTATTTAGATTTTTGTGTTGTCATCTTTTGGAAAGTTATTTCCTGAAGGTACTTCACAGATACTATCACCATCCGTGCTGAAATCATCATCGTCATCATCATCAGAATCGGCCAACACTTTACTGGGAGACTTCTTCAGTCTACTAAAACAAAAATACACGTCTTTGCTATTAAAGCTGCACATCTACATGCAGAACACATGCAAAGCTTAAAACACGGACAGGTACGATTTACATTTTCCAAGGATGTCAAAGAAACTTATGCTCCAACAGAGGCAGTTTATCAAAGACTACAGCCCACATGAAAGAAACATGCAAGAGAATGAAGATCAATCAATCATATTTTCAAGCGCTTCTAACTAAAGTCACAGAGAAGTGAAACTGTAAACTCGGCACACTGAGATGTTCAAAGATGGCTGAGAAAAACTAACACAGGACAGCTGTACCTCTCAGTCATTAGTAGGAAAGTGTTACCACCACGAATAATCAGAATGTCAAGTACCACCACCTTTTTCCGGTTTTTATTCCCTGCCTCCATGACTTTTTACAGGAGTCAGATCTTGGAAAGAAGGTTTGGGCCTCTCCCTGGAAAGAGCTGGAGAATATTGGTACAGAAAGGAAACGCAGAAGAGTTTCACAGGTCTGTCTGTTTATGACAAACCAAGTTTGTTAGAGGAAGCGCTCAGTTTCTGGACTAAAGGAGCAGGAGATCAATCTTGTGAGCGGTAGTGTGACATAATTTTAAGGTGTGACAAGTCAACCCACCTTAATTCCTTCTTTGCCGCATTCAGCTGTCCTTGCAATTGTTCATTCAGGTCCAATTGCTCTTCCAGTTCTCTCTGGAGTTTCTTTTTAGCACTTTCCAGTCTGTCTATTTCTTCTTCAGCTTCTTCAACTTGACGTTTCATTGCTTTCAAACGCAAACTCAACTGAAATATTTACATGGCATCTCATTAGAGGACTGTTTTAACAAAGGAATTTTATTCTTCCAGCATCTATGAGAGGGAGAATGAAGACAGGACTTTGCCAGTATAGTGACACTGTAATCCCATGCTTCAGAAACATTCAGACGTGAGCATTAGAATTAAAGTGATGGGATACAATTTTTTAGAAAAAAAAAACAGCAACAGGCAAATAGCTTTGCTAGACTAAGTATTAGTAATAGCAAGAGCCGGTTTTCAGCAAGGGAAGACTGGAGCTATTAGCATGTCTAAGTGAATCAGCTTTACCAGACAGGTAATATGCAATACGTTTTAAAAACACCAAGCGTTTTAAAAGACTGTTCCCTTAGCAGATGTCTGCAATGTGAAACATACTGTTCATTCTCTAGTCAGAATATTAACTATTTGACTCATGTACTGAACAAACCATGTTTTAGGGAAGGAATCAACAAACGCCACAGGAATGGCAGAGCACATTGCTACTAGAATATCAATGTACGCGTAATACTTATAGCCTATATTTAACAATAACTAGTTTGTTTCTTTAAACAAAATTTTATGGTGGCAAAACAGAATATATTAGTTGGTGTATGTATCCATAAGATCATATGTTGCTGTATATATTTATAGGATCGTATACTGTTACTGCCTTTATTTCTGAAAATAATTACAGCACTGCTTTTATAAGTGCTTCCTTTCCATGAATTTAGAAATTAATAACAATTTAGTACTACACAGAAGAACATGATGACAATGGGAACTGCGACTCTCACTAAATGGGAGTTCATAAACAAAGTAATCTGTGTCTATGCATATTCTTCTCATAGCTTCTATATACTATGATTTCAGCTAGTAGGACTAATATCAGATATTTGCATATTAGTCTTTCCCTCTACCTGGTCCTTTTGATCAGTCAGTGAGAGGTGCTCATCATCTACTTGCAACATTAACTCCTTCACTTTTCTCTCAAGTCTGCGGTTACTTAGTTGGAAATTAGCTCTATCCCTAGAAAAAACCAAAACAAACAGACAGGCTTGTAAGAAAGGGAACTGAAATACTCCAAAACTTGCTGACATAATTCCTTAGCAATTTCCTAAGAATTAAATACTAACAGTTCCTACTCTGATTTATTGATTCTGTACAGCATATTAAGAATTTTTTTCAAAAGCATGAACCACTAAAAAGGATTTCTTCTCTCCAGAACAAAATTTAGGAAAAAAAAAAAAAATATATTCCTCTGAGATTAAACAGTAAGTTTAATGGAACATGAAAATGGAAGTGTTAAACTATAGTGAATATTTTTCAGCCTGTTACTGTTATTAGACATTGATAATACAATAAGCTATGGGACCAGGTCAGCACTGTGCCCAGTCTTAAATTTATAAGGCAGCTTCCAGTGTGCTTTCAACCAAAATGAAATTTGCAATACTTGTATGAAACAGTAACCATTTTAATTTGGTGGGGGGAAAAAAAGTTAATCATTAAGACTTAATATTAGCAAGAGGCCATAATAACAAGCATGCATGTTTTGATTTTAACATAACTAGTTTCACCTCTCTTCATTTTCAAGTCGTTCTTCTAGCTCTGCGATCCTTGCTTCCATTTGTGCAACGAGTCCCTCTTTACTGGATCGGTAAGAACCCTCCAGGTGAAGGATTCGGCTCTTCAAGTCTTTATTCTATAGTTGGAACATACGTGATTACTACATACATGCTCATGTTAACAAGTATCACCTTAACACAACAAATTGTCTCCAGGCAAACTAAGGTCATCAGCACATTTTAAATTCAGAAAATATGGAAAAAGACAGTTAGTGAAATTTAACTGTTTGCTACAAATACATTTTTGATTACTGTGCTTTACTTAAAAGAATTTAGGGCTAAGCTTGAGTTAAATGTTTTAGGCTTAAATGGACCCTTGAACTTCAGATGGTTGCAAGCCTCTTCCAACAGCATTTTTTAATATGCCAGAATTGTTCAAATAGCATTGGATCTGTCTTATTCTCCACACAATTCTTCTGTCGAATTCTCTGTTCTTTCCCTGTAACTCACTGGTCTTCAGCTAAAACAAGCAGACAAAGAAATTACTTTCACCCAGTATTGATTTACTCTAACAAAGCTGTTAGTGTGGGTTTTTTCCTCCCTTTCTTTACTATCCAATGCAACTCCTACTACGTATTTGAAAAACTTTGCAAGCTGCATGATTTGCAAAAGCAGACTTTTTGCTCTGATTTACACTTTAATTTTTATGAGGACAGGTAATTTAGGTTTTCAATGGGGACCTAATGATAAAGTTGCCAAAAAAACCCCAGAATAGTTACATGAGGAACAGGAAAATAAAGCTCTCTGTCAGAACTTCGAATTATGATCTCAGATCTGTAACACTAAAAAAACCTATGACAGAAAATCGTAACTGAAGTATCAGGATGTACACGGACATGACATACCAGTAGGTGGCATTCTTTCTTCTCAAACAATTAAGATAGTATTAATTTCACATAATTTAAGGTATCAAATTAGGTGTCTGGTATAAACATGTTCTCTAAATTCCCATTACAATCTGTTCTATGTTCTTGAGACTGTCAATAATACTATGTCTTGCTAAGACAGCTTTCCTCTGGATCTCAGCTAGGGGCTATGATAGTAACTGTGCTTTCAAAGACCACTGAGCTGCAGAATAAAATGTTGCAAAAGGCTACAAAGTATTTTCAATGTACTTTCAGTTACAGATATTGAAACATAAGACTCATTCCATCCTACATAACAGGAAGTAGCATTTCTCTATCAAATCTGTCTCTTTTCTTTCAGAGGCATGCCATTTTTTCAACTATTCGCTCCTACAGTAGAAAATACTCAACTAAAATCACAATTGCTTGAAATTATGATCTACCTTTAACGATATTCCTGAAGTACTGTTAAGACTTTGAAGAACAGCTCCCCTAAAAGTGGTAAAAGGACTTACAGCTAAACTGGATGTGCTTTTTAAACGTTTCTACACTGATATGTCAGTTTTATTCTACAAGTGTACTATATCAACGGTCACACTTCTTACTTTTAATGGCTTTGATCCTCAAATGTAGACAGAATTTATATGGTAGAGCGATGCCTCCACTCACTGCAACAAAAATGTCTTATTATATAGAGAGATGTATGCACAGTATGAGTGAATATGGATATATAAACTGTGACAAACCCCAAGATAAAATGGGGTGCACAGAAAGAAAAAATTCTAAGAGAAGACTTTAATCAAGATTATATTTTCTTTTGAAATGCAAATACTTCCAGCAGCACACTATGGTGCAACAGTGCCAGCTACCAGACACTGTATTCCTTAAATGCTCACTAGAATTTTCCAACAAGGCAGATAACTAGCCTGCTACCTTGCTAGTGTGATGATATGCCAGCCATGATTACCTGTCTTTCCAATGAAATTTTGTCACACTCCAAATCTTGCTTTATAGCTCTTTCCTGAAGTAGCTCTGTTCTCATTTGTTCAATCTATTACAGAAAGAAACAACAGACATTTTAATAAAAGATTTAATTAACATTTATCTACATGATAGTGTGTGTATGTGTACACTGCAGTGGAGGGTGTCCCTGCCCATGGCAGGGAGTTTGGAACTAGATGATCTTTAAGGTCCCTTCCAACCCAAACCATTACATGATACTCACATATACATAAAGTACATATACCTATGCAATCAGAAAAAAATTGCTTTTTCTTAGAACAAGACCAGATTTCAGATGAAGTTTACAACTACAATCTTGAACAAAATTTTTCACTTCAAGAAGCCCATGTTATTCCCCGTGCTTACTCTAGGCACTTTCCAGTCACACAGGGCATTGTTGATGTTCAATGTATATATTCTGTTGTAGGGAAGTGGACTCTCCAAAATGTTGCATGAGCGACGTATCACGTGGCAGGGAATTGAGTTTGGAGTATCACATCAGTCTACTAACACCTTCTACAGCTGTTTTCTTCAAACTTAAGTCTGAAGCTCTGGAATAGCACCTTACTTTTAAGCTGCTGACTAGCCTACTTTAAAGACCCACTTTAATAAACACAAGCTGGTAGCTGCAGAGAATCGCCCAGAACTCAGTGAGACACTCTACAGGCAATTACAATTTGCGATGTCCGTGAGAACAGTAAAAGCTCTTCTTCAAAAGACTTTGATGCTTACTGGATATGAACACCGCTCCCCTCCTCCACTCAATTTTATGTCTGTTATACCCAGGAAAGCACCAACTCCTGGATTTGGGAAGGGGGTGGTTTTGGTTTGTTCTGTTAAAACACAACTTTTGCTACAGTTTCTGCAAGTATTCCAGTTGCATAATCAATAACCAAAGGGAAAGGATATTCTCCATGTTACATGTTAAAAACTACCTGATCAACACAGAATCAAGGTGATATCAGAATTTGAGAATACAGAATTTGATTGGTTTATCTCACTATGGGACTTGACTGGGGAAAAAACCAACCTTCTGAGGATCAAAGAGAAACTCTGAACTGGCTACCAGCTGCTACTGAAACTTTGGGGCTAAAGGAAAAATTCTGTAGTGCCCAAATACTTTTCCTGTCTGTCATTCTTGCTGAGATTGCCCTCAAGCCTTCAGAAATGACTTGCAGGCACAGCTAAAGTTACCAC
>NW_010261888.1:27358-51859 GCF_000690775.1 Eurypyga helias
GGAACACTGTGAACATCTCTGCCAACTACTGTACCCGCAAAAGGCAGACGAAGGTTTCAGCAGCCACAGCATTCGTCCCTGCTTTCCAACAGTTACATGTGAACTTGCATAAACACACCCGTCGCAGTTAAGCAGGTCTAAGTTACAGATTTATCTCAGTAAAGGTCTTTCAAAAGCTGTTGGGAATTCTTGCATTAAAAAATCCAACGACAATTCTAAGAATGTGAAGGTTAAACAACTAGAGCACACAAAATTTTACTTAGGCCTTTTTTTCTACCACATTATAATGTTAAAGATATATTTTTAGTTAATCACATGTTTAAAAGACATCATTTACACTGTTCCTGTAGCTTTGAAATGAATATATGAATACAAACAATGGTAGCAATGCATGCAGTTGCATATGTTATGTCACAGTATGGTTGCAGAACTGTAGAAGGCATACCGGAAAACTGAGGTCATAAGTTACTGCATTACAAATGTTAGCACATGGCTGTGTTCTCAACAGCTGGGTAGTTTCCTAAAAGCTCTCATTGTTGTACAGAAGTCTAATATTTTTTTTATAATGTAAAAATTATTATCTTATATATTAAAACATTATGTTTTAAAATTAGAATCACTCATGTATACAATAGCTGCATTTATTCATGAAAAAAATATCAAAAGTTGAAATGCGAGGGATTACATACAATTTATTCCGCTGTAATTGCTTTAGCCGTGAAACCAGTCACAGAAAAAATAAAGCAAAATTTGTACTAAAATGAGTGACTAATTAAAAATGCAACTGTTAACTGAAGAAGGGGGTTTTGTTTTATGTAGGAACTTGCTAAATGGACCACTCTAAAGTTCTACTGTGCTCTTACTGTGCTCACAGGCTGTGACAAATTTGTGCAACCTTCCCAAGGTCTCAAATTAAGGACTTATTTAGAGGACAATTATTCTATTTCCAAGATGACTGTTACTGTTGTTGGACACCTCATGGTGAAAGCAACCTCCCAGAAAAACAGTGTGAGAAAGGAAAAGTATTCTATCTGATGAGGAGCAGAAAGCTGCTTGCAAATATATACAAGTGCTTGTAGAAAGAGAAGGGCAGAAGGACACAATTCTTAATGGGAAGAGGTGGAAAGTGTTTTCACTTATCTCCTTGCGCTTTTCATTAGTAAACACAAAATTAACATGCATGAAGGAAAAAAAGCAGGTGTCTGCAAAAAATGTACTCAAACTTTTCACTTATTTCACAGCAGTTAAGATAGGCTTTGGGTATGTACCATGTGGAGCTTTGTGCTTCACATTCTACCTTTCCTACATCTAATGTATTCTAATTATGTTAAAAGAATACATTATTTCTACAGCTTACGGCAACAGTTATCACAGCTGGATTTGAAGAATGCTAACAACAAAGAATTGAGAAAAGCAATAATATCAGATTTTACAAAGCTTTATTTAGACATAACAGCATTTTGTACCAGCTTTAGGATAAGGAGCAGCTGTTGAGTTAATTATTAGTGAAAGCAATTTGATTTCTAATATTTTAGATGCTATCACCATGTTTATCATCTCACACTAGGTTCACAGCTTATTTTTCATGTTAATACCTAAGGTTGGAAAGTAAAAAATACATATATACCTGTGCTTATATATATATAGAGAGAGAGAGTGAAAGAGAGAGAGACTTACATATACAATTTGCAAGTATGTGACCAAAAAACCCCAAAGTTTCTCAAACTAACAAGCTAAAGCCAAGCAAGCCCCTTTGATCCTTCATAACTGAAAAGCAACCTACATGTCCACATCTTCATTTGTTTGCTTCCCACAGCTGGCGCCAGCTAAAGAGCAGGTACACAGTTACCCACTGGGAACACTTCACCAAAACGAAGTGAATGATGCAGTCAATGCAATTTCATTCTTCTGTATTAATTCTAAAATTGTCATGGAAACTAACTAGTTCATTTTTCATACTACTGGAAACAACTTTCAAGTCAACAGACTCATGTTTGCATTTTCACAGAATACAAGAACTGTATTTTTCAATTATGTTTGCAAAAAACAAAATGGCAAGAGGTACTTCATGTCACTTGTTTGTAGGAAAAAAGCCATCATGTGCTAAAATGTGCCCTGTCCTGCTCATTTTAGACTCAAAGGGCAGCTCTGAACTCTGGCTTTGTATGTGTGTGTTGACCATTCTGCTCTTTTCTAGAGTCACTAATACCTTATTTAAAAACTAATTGGATATGATCCACCTTTCCCCCCAGTTTTTTTACTGTTTCCACTTTGTTGAGGTACTTCTCAAAAATGACACAGGGAAGATGAGAACAGCATCTCACGCAGCCGTTCCCACACTGAAAAGGGTGTTTAAATTAAAACAGGATAACATTTCCTGGTAAATGAAATGTGAACTATCAGCCTTGCCTATCTTTATTCAAAGATTGATCTTTATGTAAAAGAGAATCATTTGTTTCACTTTGTTTTTACTAGAAATTTGAATATTATAGTTATCAGTATATTAAAATAACACATAATAATTAAAAAACACCACCCAAACATTTACAGAAATACATATATTACCAAAACAAAACCATTATATTTTCTCATGTCATGATAAATGCTTAGCAGACCCTGAAATACTCTTTAGTAATTTGACTACTTAGTCATTCTGGCATAAAATCAAAACAAAGCAACCTTTGTAACTCACGTGTGAAATGAGAAACTCCAAACCTCAAAATAAACACGTCTTTTACCCATTAGGTAACATTTTGGTCACTCATCTATATTTTAAGCTTCCATTCAGTTGGCAAATTAACTGACTATACTAGTCACTAGTGCAGCTATGGCTAAACTTCTTTTGTCCCAGGCTTACAACACAGGCATAGACTCCAGTATTAAAGGCTTCCTAATTTAACAACAGCATGACCCCACATTGTTCTGTGTCCTTTACATTCTACTTCACCCACTGACTCAGAGGCTGTGCAATAGCAATGGAGTAACAGCAAAAAGACTACATTGCAATGAAACAGAATCTCAGTAACCTGAGTCCCGACAAAGTAGCAATGGTGACTTGGTGCTTGAAGGATGATGCACAAGAGAAAGCTGAGGCCTAACCCACTTTAAAACTCTCCAGCTGTCCCAGCAGAATATACAATGCCATTGAGAAGACACAGAAACGAAGATTTTACTTTATGTTCTCCCCTGAAATTAAAGCTAATCGAAAGTATGTCAGCAATTCTTTTTTCTGGAGAAGATATCATCTCTGCATGCATCAATGATTACTTTATAAAGCTCATTGTGTCAAGAACATCAGAGGATGACGTTGGTCTTTGTCTCTATATGCAATGTGTGTCGGTTTTCCAACAAGGAAAACAGGGAAAAAAATTGGTCTGTGATGATGTGGAGAAGCATATTTAATCATGTTTGTAACCTTGGGTTTTTTGGATTACTCTGCTTAAGTATACACTTTTTCCTCATCATTACACAACAGATGGAAAACTTGTTCAAGTACCTGTTCTCTGCATCTATTGATCCTCTCAGACAACAAATCCGAATTAGTCTTTTCTTCATCAAGCTCAAGTTCCAGGTGAGATAACTTGTCCTAAGTGGAACAAAGAGAAGTAATTTCAACATACTACTCTCCCATCCTCTTCAGATTGCTACCTTACACTTCAAGGACTCAAAACTATCTGAAAGACTATGCTTGAAAAGCAAAATGCCTCTGAAAACACATACAGAACCTAGAAAAAGAGAAGGCAAGTAGGTAAGCCTTTAAAGTGAATTTGTTTGTCTGACAAAAGTAAAATAGAAGTTTCATTTGCTTTTTTAATCACTCCCAACTTCAAGAAAATAAGAGAAATTATGTAATGTTTCTAGAGACTGTTTTGAGAATGTCTAAGTTACACAGTACATCTGGAAGACAAATTTCTTTTCATATGAGCACAATAGTATACAAGTGTTGTCTTACCAAAGTCAAATGACAGCTTAGGTGAACTGAACAGTTATGAAGCTAACCCTGTAGCAACATCGTTATGAAACAAGCTGCTATTAGATGTTAATTAGAACTTACACTAATAATAATTTTGAAGTTTGGAGTGATGGGCCTATGAACAAAAAGAATATAATTTTGCCAGATAAACTTCAGAGAAAATTAATTAAAAAGAAAGCTAATTAAAATTATGAAAGAACAGCAGCAATTTACAACACATCATGCTACAATAGACATGCTAACAGAAGACCTTTAGAATATACCAAAATGATTCCTGCCCTGGTATTGCATGGATTTTGAACATCAAGTTCGTTTGCTTCTTCACAGGCAGAATCCATGTGAAATACCAAAAATATTTTAATCAGTTCTAATAAGTTCCCAACCCTTAAAAATGTCTTCTACCTCCATTACTTTGATTTGTCTTGCCCGATCATCTTTTAAGTGGTTTTTGGCTTCCAGTTCATACTCCAAGCCTTTCACAGTCTGTTCTAGCAGCTGAGTTTTTGTTATTGCCTCATCTTGAGCTCTCTGGTGGTCCCTCAAGTTTTCTTCCAAAAGACGCATCTGAAACAATAAGTTATGGTAATACACTTTATACTGTACTTTCCATAAATAAGTGATGTCAGTAAAGTACAAACATGACAGATCCAGAAGCATGACAGGAATTGCATTGAGTCATATGCTTTTCACAGTAATTTTTGTTTTATCCACAAGATGGCACCAAGAAAATAAACTTTGATTCATTATCAAGTCTAAAGAGATGCTTCATACTACAGGTTTTACAGTGACCATTATACATAGCGGGCATTTGTTTGCTTATTTATTTTTACCCAGTTAGAGCAAGCCAAAGTTTTTACAGTTTTCTAGATGGTTATATATTTGGAACCTTTGCAGTGTTATTCCTTTCCTTTTCAGGCTACCAGTACTTTAGCTCTTAAATAATTACGTAGTTTATATGTCTGAGGCACTTTGACGACAGCCATGACATAATCACTAACATAAATTAACACATTAGAATCACAGAATGGTTAGGGTTGGAAGGGACCTTAAAGACCATCCAGTTCCAACCCCCCTGCCATGGGCAGGGACACCTTCCACTAGACCAGGTTGCTCAAAGCCTCATCCAGCCTGGTCTTGAACACTTCCAGGGATGGGGCATCCACAGCTTCTCTGGGCAACCTGTTCCAGTGCCTCACCACCCTCTCTGTGAATAACAGTAATAATAAAGACTTTCAATTGTCCTGAATATTTAGTCTCTCTAGGAAGTCTGCTGTTTTAACCTGCCTATCCTATGTTTTCAGATTTTGTTTCCTCTTGTGCAGCTACTTGCCATACTACATTTTTAAAGCCTCGGAATTTTAAATACTGCCTCATGGAAATGTATAATTCAATAACCAGTACTATTCTGACCTCTATATGGTGTTGGGATTATTTTTGTCATATAATAAATGTTTCTTTCATTCTTAAAATTTTTCTTTGTGTTTGTTTTGTTGTTTTAATAGATAACACTAAGTATTTTTCATAGCTGTAAACACAGTGTGTATACATATTACATACACACAAATATAGATCTCTTGTTTAAACTGTCTATTCTCATTTATTCAACTGAAGAGCCATGTTCTCTATATACCAGTTTTATCTTTCACATGTCATTATGAACTTTCATCTCTTTATAAAGGCTCTCCATCCCTGAATGGAATAAATACAGAAGGAAGACAGAATAATGTATAGGAATTACACTTACTTCTATTGCCGATAATTTAAATTGAATTTTAAAAAGCTTTGTTAGGGGAGAACATAACATAAGTTCTGAACTGGCAGGGGGGGAATCAAACTATTAAAATACCCTACATACAGAGAAGATCTGTGACCAGTGTATTTTCATAACTTGCCCAACTGCAGAACAAGTATATACCTATTTTTAATAAACTGGATTGCCTTTATGGCAAGCTAAGAAGCAGACACCTCAAGGCTGTGTTTGATTCTTGGTTGCACAGGCACCTTTGTCATTAAATCTGCAACTTGGTTCATACAAAGGAAGGGAAGTATGTACGTCAACCCCTTTAGAGCCAGAATTTGGTTTTAGTTGTCTGTCTGTTTTGGGTTTTTCTGCCTAAAAAACTGCTGGTGGTTTTTTTTCCCTAATTCAAGAGTATTTTCACATCATCAACTCCTCCAGTAGCAGGCATTAAAAGAACAGCAGATCATCAATGGAACCCTTAGTCATATCACTTAAGATACAGTCATTTGTCAAACACTGCATTTATCTGTCACAAACAGGAAACCCCACTTCCCTGGCAGAAATAACAGGCTGATCACCATCAAGAATGGAACTCAAAAGCATGCCGATTGAGATCAGTCTCTCCTGATCAAGTACACAAAAGCCTGACAGCAAACATTCATTGTCTTCAAAACTATCTGAGCTGAATTCTAGGTCAAAGGTTAGAATTTGTCACTGAACTTATGAGTCATTACCTCATCTTGCATTCTCAGGGTTGTCAGGCGTGATTTTTCTACCTCAAGGTTTTTCTCTTTTAATTGTCTCTGCACATCTGCAAGTTCCCTGCGATTTTTCTCCTTGTATTCGTCAAGCTGGGTCTGAAGCTCCAAAGTTGATATTCTTGAGACCTCTACCATTTCAGACATCTGGGGAAGAAGTATATATAATTTTTTTTCCCTAAAATAGTGCTACAAAAGGTTTTATCATGCTTAATACACCAGAAGTCTTTTTTTGCCTCCAGCTTCAATATTCCACTCAGTAGTTTCAAATGCAAAATTTATCAAACGTTCCCAAACAAATGAATTTCTGTGCAGAAGTGTGAAAACACGAAACAGTAAGGTTATTTTCTGTATGTGTGGCAAGACTGTTCTCTTTTTGTCTGTCAGAAGTTCTTTCAGCTGACTGACATAATGAACTGCACAGTCACACTTCAGCACACCAATATTGAATTGTACGGTTTACACACAGACGGCAAAATAAGTGTAATACAGTAGCATTTTGAGAATCAGATGTGAAACACTGAAAAATTGGTGTAGCATACATTAGAACTTAATTTACATCTGGGATCTTCAGAACTGTTTTTACAACAGTATTCTGAGATAGTGGTGTTCCAACCAACGCTCCAGTCCTGAAAGCTTTGATTGATAGTCTCTAGGTTAAACAGACTAATAGTAAAGTTAGCATTTCACTTTCTTTTACACATTAGAAGAAAGAATCTTTACAGTTTGGCAGCTCATTTGCTTGTCTCTTAGATATTCAGATTCCTGCAGCCTCTTTGGAGGGAACTTATACCTCCTCCTGTAACTTCTCAACAGTCTTGTTCAGTTGCCGTTGTTCATTCTCCATTTCATTCTTTATCTGCTTTAACTGCTCCTTCTGATGAGTTTCACCTTTTAACTGCTGAGTTAACTGTTGCCGTTCCTTTGAAATAACATGGATCTTTTCCTGCAGCAGATAAAAAACAAAAAAAATATGTAGAATGAACTGCAGACCCTCTTTTCTAATGCCTTAAAGGAATGTTATGTAACACACGTTCTACCAATACAAGAAAAGCAGGTGATCTTCCATCTGCATGTTGGGACTCTCACCTCTTACTTCTCCCCCTGTAAAAAAATACCTTAATGGCAAGAGACACTACAAGACTAGAAAAAGGGTTTCTTTCTCTGAAGTCGGAGATGCACCATTAAATTGATAAAAACAGATTAAGGACAGTTTAAATTGTTCCAGCAGAAAAATGTAAGTAATTAAAATCATCATAAATTGTAAAAAGCATTCCAAAACATTATCTTACATTTTAATATGGGAAACAAAGTTTTGTTGAATATCAAGCATCTACGATGCTTACTTTATTATGCTTCAAACAACTTTAAATGTGAAAACACAGTAGGATTTCTGTAGGCAATATAGATCAGAATCTCAAAAAAACAGTTGTTTTGTTGTAAGAGAAAAGAAAGAGCATGGTCAAACATCGGAAGTTAGAGATTCCTTCAGATTCACCGTCTTTCTTACGTTCCTGTATAACCTGGAATCAAAAGACATGTCTGATACAAACACGAGTTACAGTGGATGTCTACGAGGTGTATACATAACCCTAAAACATTCTGGGGGCTAATAGATGTTGTTCTGTACAGCCTAATTCTACACCACAATCGGTATAGCTGACACCAAAGAATTTTAGGAACCTTGAAAAGGTTCAACTTTAGCACTTCAGTTCTAAAAGCTGCTGAAGTCTTGGGACACTGCTCATGTGCCACCTTTGAACAGGTTATAAAAACCTCATGTGCCTCCCCCCCATCAGCCATTCACAGATGATTTAACTTTATTGTTTGTTTACACACCCTTGAGAAACAAACTTCCCAGGCACAGATCAGTGAAATACATTGTGGCAGAATAATGGTGCCAGCAGGATGCATTTCCAGTGTGCAGAAAAGGGGCGGGGAAACATGAGAGCGAATCTGGTCACTCTCTTTACTTTAGTTATTGACAACAAACTCCCCCAAAACAACCAACCAAACCAATCACTAATATGAGAAGAAATTTCATCTACTAACTAGGGCAATTGCCAAATAATAGGTAGGAATAACCACAAGAAAATCATAAACAGGGGGCTTGATGCAAGCAGTGGATCACCTCAGTTTTCATCGGGTCATGCTAACTTTTGCCTGCTATCTTTTTTTCAGATATATAGCAGACTGAGACTGCCAAAACTGAAATTTAGCTTTTTCTCCTTTGAGTTATGTTCTGGCATCCTGAAAAGAAAAATCTGATCTCTTCAGATATTGCATTTCCCCATTTCCATCAGCATATTTTCACTGTTCGTTACTAAGAAGGATGATAAAAAATACTACATTCATTACTAAAAATTAGACAGAATGTAATCGTATTTATTTTAACAGAAAAACCAATTTCTAGATAACCGATCTGTTCTAAGGAAAAACTTGTTTTGCCAAGTTTGTTTTTAGTTCATTCAGTAATAAACTGACAGTGGCAATGATTCAGAGTATCATGGGAACTGAAGTTCAGGTGCTTCATGCTCTAATTCCCTCACATCTATTGAAATCTCTCATGCCCATGTCCCTCTCGTGATGCATCAGTATCTGTTGAGCCACTTCATATTCACTAAGAATCACAGGACTAAGCATTTCCTGGACCCAGTAAAGATCCTCTCACTTTTCAGCCTCCCCTTCTGGCAGATCACATTAGTGACTGGAGAAAACAAAGGTTTTTCTGGGTACAAATAAAGTAGAAAACTGGAAAAAAAAATGCAGCAGTGTTGTTTCTTACTAAATAAACAAATTTTTAATGCATGATCAGATGGTTCACATGCACACTCTCTTTGGAAAAGTGTGTAATAGCTGATTGTAATCTGGGCTTGACAAATTCTACTTGGCTGGAAATGGTGGTTTTCTTACCCCCCCCATTCTGCATAATTTTCTTTTTAGAACCTATCTAACAGATGTCCATATTACGGTTTGTATTATTTAGCTAGTAACTATTCCATACAATCACTTATTCTTCAAATAGTGAAACTGCCACTAAAGCATAAAAAGGTCCTTGTTGTTTTGCTAAAATGTAGCCATCAGAAAACTCGGTAACATAGGTATAGGGTAAGAATATTCCTCATGAAAACTGAGCAACAGAAATTATCTTTATTTTAATAAAAACAACTGCATTACAACAGATACTACTTTATTCTTGTAGTATTAGTCAGGGGAAATACCATGTCATATGAAGTTTCTCACCAACAATCATTTTCCTCAGGCAACATAAATAAGGATATGGTATTTCCTTTTTCTAGATTAACTGATAAGAGAAAAATACTGATAAAAATTAGCATGCCTAGCTTAACATTAGTATTTGAGATAGACTAATATGTCATGCTAGAAGCAACTGAATTTCCATTTGTATCACTTTTCTCAACTCAGGTATTAAAAACCATGGCACAATGGAAATGTTGTTACTGACACTTTTCAAGCATCTTGACCCAAAGCTAATCAAGACGCGGTAGGTACATATGGTGCACTGATTCCTGTTGTGCAGGATGGTCAAGCCCGACTGTGACACAACTCTTGGACAACAGTGCTGAATGCAAACCAATGGTGAGCAGTGGGCCATCAACTGTGATTGTGCAGACTATCAGCAATATATACAAGCAAATATGGAGAATCCATGAGGTAGAACAGATAAACAGATTTCGTAAAAGAAAACTGACCAAAAGCCTCAGATGAAACACTTACTGATGTAGTTACAAGGAACATCAGCAAGAAACCATCATTTTGTACACACAAAACTTCCTTAGCCATACTGTTAAAACCTTATATTCTTGAAGCACATTCCATTTTAAAGACATAGTAATATTTTCTCTTTTTACTTTCTTTTTTTTTTTTACCTTAATTAACCGAACCATAAGAACATGCTGGTTAATACAACCTTCCCTTGGTTTATAAATCGACTTACAGCAAGTTTCATTTTCAGATATTCAGAACAGTTATGTAAAATTTGTGTTGAAGACAACAAGGGAAAACATCTGTTGAATTAAAAATGGATTGCTAGCAATGTGCACATACCTCAATTTTGAGTCTGACTTGTTTGACAGAATCACTAAAAACTTTACTTCTGAAAGCAGAACTAAGAGAACTCTAAACTATCTGATACTGTAAACATAGATGCTTATGTTCGTGTAAAAGGTGAGTTACAAAGAAGAAAGATTAGGTTTGTAACTTTTTCAGATACAGAATATAATATCAGTAAGAAAAGTTTTAAGTGATCTGAATTTTCATTCCATCTGAATCATTCTGTCATTGAAAATAATTTTAACTTGATGATGCTATGCTTTCAGGAAACATGTGAACATCACAGTGAGATCTGGACTTTAAAACAAATTAGATGTTACTCTGCAGAAAACAATGGTGACTTGGTAAACAAACAGGAAATTTAAAATATAAATATTCTAAATCACTCTGGTTCTTACCTGCATATCTTCTAGCTGGATTTCCAAAGACTTTTTTAACATTGCCAATTCTTCTGCCTCCTTTTCAGCACTTTTCAAAGCTGCTTCTAATTGTTGCTTCTCTCCCTGCAATAACACCATTCGATACATTTAGAAGTAGTGGCAAGGCCTTTAATCTGACAAGTAAACTGGTCTATAAAACAGGTTCACCCTGGCCTACCACTGATGCCCCCAGTTCCAAGCTGTGACTTTTTTTTACATCAGTTTTCACTGGGAAATTCTTTCCTATACAAGTTAGCAAACTTCATCCGGCTTCTTGAAAACCTGCTGGTTTTGCTTAGCTTCCCAATAACATTGCCCATCCTCTCCTTCGTCAGTTTTTGTTCTACAATGTATCCTTTGCAAAATGGAAGGAGACTACCTACTTAAGGGACTTGTTTTCTTCACTTACTTCATATCTCTTCATTTTTTCCTTCATTGAATTTTCTTCTCCTTTCATATTGTCAATTTGTTTGTGCAACTCTTCAGTTTTACTCTGTAGCTCATCAACTCTTCTCTTCAACTGTTCATTTTCTGCAGTCAGCTCTCTGACTTGATTTTCGATACTACTTCGCACCTCCTGTGCAGCATTTCTTTCATTGGCAAGGACTGCAGCGCTCTAGTGAAAGCAAATTATGTCAAATAAAAAAAAATTGATGCTGTTTTCCAACAGGTTTCATACAGCACCACAGCAAACATAGCTAGGATATAACATTAAAATGTCAACAAAGAATTTAAATTAAAGTCTGTATGCATTACAAATGTGTGTTTTTATTATTCATATTACTGTGGGATAACATACAAGGAGCAATTTTTTTCCCCTCAGGCATTCCTACATGCTAAAGTAACATAGAACACCTGAACAGTCTCATGCCTCCCATCACGTATTTTCACCATAACAACTTTCTCTTTATTGACCTAAAATATTTTCATTACCAAAATCCCATTGTTAGGTAATTCCAAGTAATCTAAAAGACTTAACAGGCATCAAAATCCACATGGACCTTTAGGGAAGAACATATTGATGAAGAGTGTTTCCCACAGCAACAAAAAATTTAGTCAGTCTTGCTCCACTACTTATTCCAAGCACTAATATACAACACCCTACAACCACGCAACTATTTGTGGGACTGCAGAATAAATCAACTTAGGGAAAAGTATCAACTGTGATATATACAGACACATATATAAAGAGATCTTGACACCAAAGGAAAAAAAGGTTGGGTGGGGATAGGGTGAGGGAAGGTGTTACTGGAAAAGAAGCCCCAAGCCATTTCAAAACATGGTCCCACAAACTGCTGCGTCAGCACAGAGAGCAGACTGTAAGCAGGCATGAACAAGCAATAGAGACTGGAAGTAATTTACAGTGGTACAGATGCAGCTCTACTTTTGATACCACACAGCCCACACCTGGGGCTGTGCTTATTCAGTAGTTCTGCTTGGTTTTCAGTTACTGCCTGAGGATGGAAGGATTTTAGCTACTGAGCTCAACCTGTATCCAAAAAAATACACTTTGAATTTTTTCAGAAACTCATATCACTATACAGCACAAACGTATACAATAAACTAGTCATCGCAATTCATCACATGTGGTGACAATTTTTTTTGGCAGGGCAACTGGCTGCAGCATGTAACTTTTCAGAGCTAATCATCACCTTAGTCTCACCAGTTATCCCGTGTAAAACACCCCACCATTTACTGTGGAAACAACACGTGGAAGTATGTGTTGTTATTGTTATACCATCTATACTGTTATACCGTAACACAGACCAGGTATGTACTTGTAAACATTTCATTCTGTGGAGTAAAGAGCTGGAAAGATTTAATCTTTGCTCTTCATTGACTTATCAGTCAGAATCTGCTCCAAAGAGCATAAAAGAATCCAAGACATAATTTGTGGTTCTTGCTCTTGGGCATTCAGGGTCTGATAAAGAGCACTACTCCACACAAAGATCTGGTTCGCATGTACAGGCTCCCTGCCTTCTACATTAAGACCGCTAAGCAACAGTAATAACACGAGAACAGACATAGGAGTATTCTCTCCAGTGGCCACAGAGGAGGAACTCCTATGGGGCGAGCCTCTCCCCACTGCACACTCCCAGCTCTCACTGTCTTTCCTCCATGAATACATTAATTAATCCCTTTTGAATCCATTTATACCTTTGGCTCTACATTAGTTGGTAACAATAGGTGATTACACACTAATTACTGAAGCATAACATTTTTGCATGTGAAATTGTGTTTATCTGGGTGAAAACGAATTCCTACAGAGTAGTTTGTTAGCAAACTATTTTGAGAACTATTTTATGAAAGCATGAAAATCAGTTTTCAGTTATGTTTTTTGATTGTAGCTCCTGATGTTCCCTTCCCCACCCCCAAAGGGACAAACAAAGTTATATAAAAGGCTGTTTACAAAGTGCGCCCTGACTAGATTGCTTGCTAGTGAGCAACAACTTTAAAATCATGCAAATTAGTTTGATAAAGCGGTAACTCAGAAAATGCTCTGACTGTCTACAGGGGCAATGAACTTATTACACAAAAACTGGCAGCATAAGCAGGCTGACAAGTTTTGGTCTCTTGAAAATACTGAATAACTTGTTCTTCTAAGTACACAACTACTTAAAAGCTCTGAAAGAAATCCCTGTTGATATTTTAAGTTCTCACATACTGAAATTCCAGTAGCATTTATATATTCCTTTAATTTTGGGGTTTTGCATACAGTAAAGTTTTACTAATTAGCACGCACTCCACCAGTGGCTCCTTTTTGTCTCATTTCCCCTTTCTGGAGTTGAGTGAAAGCAGCTGAGGCATGCTGGGGAGTTCAGGGAAAGGAATGTTGATTTGTCTGTTCTTTTTCATCCAACCGCCTACACAGGGCTGCACAGTACCAGAAGACTGCAGCAGACCCACACTGTACCTGAAGATTCTACCACCTACCTCATCTACCATGATTTCTTCCACTTTCCCAACACAGGAAGCATTATTTACTTAGAAGTACACGCACACACAAAAAAGCACACAACACAACAAACCCCCCAGATCTACATATGTAAATATAAACACACATTTACATATATATGTATTTAATCTAACAGGTTCAAAATTAAGTTCAGCCTACACTGATGCAGTCATATCTAGAGATCTGCTCCAGCCTGCCTTTTTGCTGTATCTATCTAAGGATACTGTTCCAGCCCCTAAAATTAAACTAAACTGGTATGCTCTCCTTTTTCACTATGTATTTCAGTAAGTTATCAACACGCTAAGTGATCATATATTAAAAAGGTAGAAAAGTATAAAGGGCAAGTTGCAAGTATTATCTTCATTAACCTAACCTAAAATCTTGGAAATAAATCGGGTACGTAAGTTAAACCTGCCTAATGCTCCAGCTGCCTGAGTGACCAGCACTTAACCAGCAGATCTCCACAGGTCCTCTTAGTGACCTTGGCATCATTACAGGGTTACACTTTCACATGAACAAACTGTTCCCAAACAAAATCTCTAACATGCCAAGTACAAAACTCCCTTCTTTCACCTAGTAGGGGTATGTCTTAAAAAACAGCAACAGTAAGTATGCATTCACACTGTTTCAAGATGGTAGGAAAACTCCCTTAGTATATATGGGGAGCTTTACTGTACTGTAGTTGGAGAGCGAGCATTTTTCTTACATATCTTCTAGGGAGAGTAGGAGAAATTTTCTTTAAAATGCACAATTCACTGTAGACTACTGTGTTGACATCTTTTTTCAATTTGTTTCAGATAGACTGAAAAGAAACACAGGAGTATCTATCCTATCAGTTTACCTTACACATATGTATTAAACACATAAGGCACGGAGGATCACCTTCAGAGTATCATTCAGGATGATGTTAGACAAAACAATACATGGGTACCTTCAATTTGATAGTGAAATTTAAACAAAATCAAACCACACAAATACAACTTAGATGTCCTTTGACTAAAAAATGCACACATAGCATCAGTTCTTCACAAGACTCAATTTACACAGCTGGTTTTAGATAGAACCCCTCCCCCCAGTATTCATTATCCCCAGTGTAATGACATTTGTATGCAGGGCTCTTCACTGTCATAAATGAAGCTTCTGTATTACATGCCATATCCTGTTGCATATCACAACAGAAAGTTAGGGTATCGAAAACTCTGCACCTCTTCCCTCCTATTCTCCACTGTTAGTCTTATCTGGTACCCCATGTCACCTTCTACCTCCCTGCCTTGACAGAAAAGAGACCAGGTATCATTAGAAAGGATATGAAAAGGAAACAAGCACCAAAATGTAGTTCTGACAGACCTCGTAGTGGCACCACTAGGGTGGAAGGAGATCCTGATCCATATACTGAACAGTTACATAAGGTTCAGGCCTAGAGCTATGAAATCAGACACGGAGACTGCTGAAGCAGATATAGGCTGTTGTGTCCTTTGACTACTGAACCCCACCATACAGGAGATGTACTCAACCAGCCCCAAGCAACTAGAAGGCAGTATTATGCACACAGAGCCCATACGTTAAACGTACCACTCTATCTTTAGAGATGGCCCACTATATTCTGCCTAAAATTCCCCTAATAAAACATGCCAGTGGAAGTTATTAAAACCACTGCACTGAAACTACAGAGAAATTACTACGTACGCTGATACATTTTGAATGCAAATTATTGCACTTTTTAGGCTAAAACTGAAAGTGGCAACAGCACAGACAGTTCAAATTGTACAACAGATGGTATTTGCTAACAGCCCACGGTAATCTTAATCTCCTTGGTTCTGTCTACATGAGCAAGAAGACACAGCTTTCATTTAAAATTCAGTGACTGGCTCACACATTCAAAAAAGGAGCTGAAAGCTGTTCGCAGAAGCCCTGACTTAGAGTGGGTTAGAGTGATGAGGATGAAAGCAGAAGGATAACTGAACACTTCAGGCCTAGTAAGTACAAATGAGGAAAAAAGCCAGACAGGGAAAACTCACATGTACAGATTGTGCCGTAGATCCATATCCTTTAGTCCACACATGACTTATTTGTAATAGTACTGCACATCAACAGTGTGAGCTAACATAAGGTCCTTAAAGCTTAATGACATGGCATCAATTAATGACTCCTGAAGCCTAACATGGTATCAATTAATAGCTCCTGTTGGTACTCATTCATATACCCTTTACATTGCTACATTTAATATTTGGGGAAGGTGGTAAAGTTCTGGCAATCATTTTAACTACATTTACATAAATTCAACCCATGGTAACAGAATTGGGTGAAGGTCAAAATAATCATTTAAGCTGAATATGAAACATTAATAATCATTGTTAATATAGCATGATCTTTAGTTCACAGAAATGTGGATCAGCCCCTTCAGAGATCTGAAATGAAATTATGCATGTTAACACATAACAGATAAAACTGGTCAAACAAGGTTCTTGAAGACAAAAGCTGGAATGAAATATTGTATGTCCAGACATATTTGCCATTAAAAAAAAAAAAAGAAAACCCAACCAAACAACAAAAAACCTACCCCACCCCCCAAAAGAACAGGGGGAGACGGATTGAATCAAGCATTGAAGTGAGTTCTTTGGATATTAAAATTAATATTTATCTCAATTACAAGATGGCAGTTTCTTCCCTACGATGTAAAACATGCTTATTTCTTATTTACTCCAGCTTGCTAGCTGCAGCAGTATGTTTTAGTAAACCAACTTTTTTACTAAATTATATTATGGATTTATATTTATATAAGGTAAAAACCCTGCAGTATTTTCCTTGTCATGTTTGTTTGGTTGCATTTGTTTTGTCATTCCTTCCAATCTGTCTGTCCTCGCTCTGTCTTCCAGGGCATTCAGTGCCTTCTATTCCCTACATTTAGTCTGTTTCACATTCAGATCTCCATCTCTTGAATCTCTGAAGGAGTAACACCTTACTCTTAATATCCACATTCTTGCAGCCTTCTTAAACACACTCATACCTTCTCATTTATTATTTTTGAATATATGAAATATTTAATATGCTTACTCAAATTTTATCATGTTTAAACTCATGATTTAAGACTGAGCAAGCCTTATCAGCAGATTTCAACAACAGAGATTAAGTAAAAGAAGCTGGAATTGTTTGCAAATTTCTGAAAAAAAGCTGAAAAAATTACAACAAGCCTTTTTAGAAGAAAACACAGCTGTAATGACAAGGTCCCACAATACAAAGGCCTCTGTGACTGCCCGAAGGTAAGCCTCTGCATTTCAACACTGTCATTGTACCATACTGCACATGCAGTAGCTTTACTTACTAGTCCAGCAGTGGACTCAAACCACCATGAATAAAACAAGTTATCAAATCTTAAAAGGTCCACTGAAAAAAATAAAAAAATCAGGTTCTGACAAAAAAAAACATTTCACACATGGAGGAAAATAATCAATGGCAGTCAATAAACAAGGAATTTTCTTTAATAGTTCTCATGCATTTTAATTCTGAATCTTGAAGGATTGGTCAATCATCTTGAGAACAAATAGTTTACACTGAAAGAGGGTGTTGCTCCAGAAATAAACGAGTACTGCAGAAATGCGCGAGGCAGTAAGAGAAAGGATAGTTTCATAGCTAAGGTACCCAAATACAGCCCAAGAGATCTGGACTCTATCCCTGTCTCTGCCAAATAGCTCCTGAGGCAAGTCACTCAACCAAAACTTTCCAGAGGGTATCAATAACCGCATGCTCCTTAATTCCCTCTGTGCTTGATTTGAGACACTAGGGTATGGTTTCCAATGTCCTGAGTGCAACTGAAGTCAGCAAAAATTGCACCCTGAATGTAACTGGACTATCTACTGGTTAACATTATGTTAACCCAGGCACCTCAATTTGAACATGCACAACTAATGGATCCTTTTGACCTCTTACTTTCCTATATTTAACATGAGGAATAACATTATCCATGAGCTTGCAGCTATGATGAGAAAAGGAACTAAAGTTTGTGAAATAATCAATATAATTCAATTTTCAGAAGACGTTTTTAATAGTATGTGTTGTGTGCAGGAACAGACCAAAGTCTGAAAATCATTGATAAATGAAATATTCCAACATTCTGTTTAAGTGAGTACAAAGCAACTTTTAACTCCGAACAGACAGATGAGAAGAAAGTGAGAGAATGTCTGTATATACATGTGTACTACTTGATTTGATATGTACACATGATTTACAAAGCTTTACCTAGACTAGGTCTGCTTATCTGAGCCCACAGAGCCCCAGCTGCTAGAGTTCATATGCATGCAGCATTTAGTTTTCAGCTTTAGGCCAGAGGAAGCCACTCTCTATAAGGGAACTTCAGCAGTGAAATTCAATTCCCTCACTACTCATCCTGTAGTATTTCAGGTATTTTGCCTAACAAGAAATTAATCTAATAAAGTTTGGGTTTGTGTCCTTGCATATAGTTGTATACGTATCCAGAAATATTTTAAAATATATTGAAATTAGTCAAGACCAAGTTTAAATAAAGGAATAAAAATTGTTCCAACTCCTCTGTTGCAGAAATCTTGGTAAAGCACTATTCTACTCTCAACTTCGGTGCAAGCAGTGAACAGATTTTGAGAATCAGAGATTAAGCTTAGTTAGTACAAAAGGCATCAAAATCCTCCCTACCACCTATTACTGGGTAAACCCAAAGAAACCGGAGAGAACACATTAACAGGGTCCTTGAGATGGAGATGAAATGTTCTATTTCAACCTGAATACAGAAAAAAAATCTCTGGGGCAGGAAAAAAGGCTCCACACCTTTTTTTACCACACCCTCAACACTGGCAAAGACATGAGAGTGGTTGTGTAACTGATCATTAAAAAATGGTTTTGGCTGACTTCAGTGTTTCAGCTGGTGAAATTCCCCTCTGGCAGTGACTGCACAGTAAGGGACCTTCAGAGTCCTTTTGCAAAACACAGGAAGAGCTAAAAGAAGGGGAAGCTAAGTATCTCCACACCTTTTTTTACCACACCCTCAACACTGGCAAAGACATGAGAGTGGTTGTGTAACTGATCATTAAAAAATGGTTTTGGCTGACTTCAGTGTTTCAGCTGGTGAAATTCCCCTCTGGCAGTGACTGCACAGTAAGGGACCTTCAGAGTCCTTTTGCAAAACACAGGAAGAGCTAAAAGAAGGGGAAGCTAAGTATCTCACTCACAGCTTATTAGAATTGTTAAATTTTGGCTAGATTCAATGTTTATTAAGCACAACAGCCAATTTTTCTAACAACCTTTACATTTCCTTTCAGAATCAAGTTCAACTGAGTAAAACAGAATTCAACCAATTAACTGTTTGTTCTTTAATTGCCATACTTGAAGTACAAATCTAAAGAATAAATCTCCATTCAAAATGAGCTAGGGCACAAATAGAAGTTTTTTTTAATGGATGTAACAGACTTTCAAATATTCTTTGATTCCACAAGTATGAATATGGAAAGTAAATGTCACAATAATCTTCCAAAACCTTTGGAAAAAAAAGGGAATGGTCTGGCTGCTCACTTAATTCTGTTCCTGGTGTGGAACACTTTAGGTGAAGATACTGTCTGCTGAAACTAACTCTACAGTCTCATAGGCCACCTTTTCAGGTTGATACTGGACTAGTTGTTTAACTTCTTGAACTACACATAGAAAGTTTCCTGTGGCTTCAGGGATTCAGATCTACCCAGGTCCCTCAGATGGTTCTGAGGAGGCAGGAGTGATGGATCCCCTTCTATTCTCTTTTCCTCTCCTTTTTGTATATAAACAAATCAAGTTTAAATAGAACAACTAGACACCAATTTCCCTAGGTAACACACAGGTGATACCTACCTCCACAGACTGACACCCAAGGAAGAAAGACAAACACACCAAGTCTCAGCATAAGGACAGCCCTTTAATTGTAATCCTTATTAGCTCTTTGGTAAAGAAAGCTTCTGAAATCAGTATTATTCAGGTATAGTCATCTAGTTTTTAAAGCTCATGAATGCAAATAACAGGTATTCATTTCTGTTTGTAGTTCCGGTATTTTTCCCCACTACATACCTTTAGGCAATTCTCCTAACCTCAGACGCTATTTCTTAAAGCAGTTGGGAGCCCTGGGATAAGTAACACATTAACACTGGATAGCATGGATAACAAAATCTCGTACCTCTGAAAAAGGAATGTGAAAACCCCTAAAAAGCAAAATGGAGTGTTAGGTCACTAAACATCCCCTACCCCAAAACCCCAAACAAAAAACTCCAAGCTTCTGGAAGAGAGACTAAATGGCCTAAACATCTTTTACTTACTGATTTTCTACCTGACACTGATTGCATTGATTCTTCCCATGATCTCCAAGTGATGCCTAGCCTACTTTAACACATGGCTATGCCTTTGGAAGTTAACTGTCATTAGTTACCTATTAATAGGGTTGGTGTGTTTTTATCTCTTGGTGAGGTATACTGCAACCAACCTAAAACCCCAGCTGGATTTCAAGAGATTACTCAGTAAGCAAGTGCACAAATTTACAAGCAGGTCAGACTGTCTTTCCTTCCATTTCAGTAGTGTCATTCTACTAACCAGTTAAAAATTAGTCACTTGTGACATTTTAGAGAAGACCTGTTTTCTTGCAAGGCCATTTTAACCAACCTAAACAGTATCATAGCCATAATATTACTTCCAAAACTATTCAGGTTTTCATTTATGAGACTTAATGAAAAACTTAAATGCATATATTTGAGAATGAACTCTCACCATTTTTTCCCCTTTTTTACATGGAGTATATTAAACAAAACTTCCCAATATAGGCATGACCTAACATTTACATAGTTATTAAATCTAGATCCAGGAAAGCATTAACCTCTCAATCAGTACCTATATCA
Source organism: Eurypyga helias (assembly GCF_000690775.1). Taxonomy (NCBI): domain Eukaryota; kingdom Metazoa; phylum Chordata; class Aves; order Eurypygiformes; family Eurypygidae; genus Eurypyga; species Eurypyga helias. Next base: position 48,158 of record NW_010261888.1, read on the forward strand.
ATGTCATATTATCCTCTTAGCTATGTATCATGACATACTCAGACTGGCTTACACTAACAGCTTTTTCAAGGTCAGAAGTTGTTGCAAAGACTGGAGTAAAATATTAACTAGTTCTGTGTTCACATTGTACCCTACTGAATGGACTTAACCAGCAAACACTTCACACACAATACGCAAACATATACCTTCACATGGCAAATTGCCTGAACATACACACACAGTCTTCTGCTGATGAGAATTAAAGATCCTCCTGATGGTATTAAAGAAGTATCTGACTGCACGGGCTCTTGCCAGCTTTCAGAAGCAAAAAAATCCCACAAACAGAAAACCCTCCTTCCCAACCCAGACTGAAATAACCCTGGCTGAATAAGGTTCACAATGGTGAAATTGTTATTATAGATAAAACAGATCTTTTTGGGTCTTGTTTAGATGTAGTCCAGTTCAAATAGAACTTTGTGGGACAGTTCTGCTCAGAGGCTTTCTTGACTCTACATACAGCACAAAAAACACTCAGTTGTAGTTTCATGGTGCTGTCTGCCCCCAAACACACATATGTCCCCACTAAATAAATGGAGGAGTAAATTGCACAGAAATTAAAAGACAAGAGGAACTGGAACTTAAAAAACTTGCTTTAGCACCAACGACAAAGTCACCAAGTTACATCTTCAGTGCACTTTAGAGGTATGTTTGTTATTCTTGCTGACAACACACCTAATATTCCATAATTTGTTTGGTATTTCATTGAATGGGTGCCTAAAAACATACGCGATGCTATTACCAAACAAATTCTTTTCCATGCACAGAGCAGACACAGCAAAACAAATCAAATCTGTCTCCCAGATTTTCCATATACAGTTTTAAAATATGTGTTTCCAATAACGATGCCTATTTAAGGAGTGCCTGCAGCCTTCCTTCCCCCATCACGCTTCTGTCTGTGCGCTCTCCCTCTCTTTCCTGCACTCCATCTGTGTTTGTAGGACCACACTGGAAATCCATCAAAAACATACCAGGCTTTTAGAGGGCTGGTAAAGAGGGAAAATAATGAATGGGGATGGAGGTGGGGGAAGGAAGGAAGGCAGGGCAGGAAAGAAGAAACATTGACTTGGACCAGTCACTTCACTATTTGTTGACTTTGATCAGTTTAAATCAGTTATCTACTGGATTCTACCAGAGAAACAAACAAAAAGAAGTGTTATTTCAACATGGCAAAAGCTGCCTCAGGCAAGCAGAGGAAAGAAAAAAAACCATTAATGGTATTTGAAATCCTGGTTCATCTTCTCTAAATCTTTTCCAGCTGTTGTGGATCTTGTTTGAGGTGAATGGACTAGACTCAGACACAGCATTTAGAGTGCAGATTCAGATGAATTATGGATGTATACAAGGATATAATGATGTTCTTACGCCCAAGTAATTCCTATCACATCATTTGTTTCTTTTATTGCTATCAAGACAATGGTTTTATAGAGCTATGTATTATAACCCCAAGATTTCACTTTAGAGTGGCCTAAGTCTATCACTTTTATGTACCAAGGTGTCTCTGATGCTCCACAATCAGTTATGTCTTCACTTCATCCTGAGTAACTTGGGCAACAGGTTTGGTGTTTGTACAGCATTATTCCAAAATAGGTTCTCAGAGCATACTAAATTTAATTTATGTTTCATTTTACATTTAAACTACATGTCAAGACACTTCTACAAGAAAGGCATGGACAATATACGGAAGTATCATTTACAATGATTAAGCTGGGTTTTGTTAAGGTTCCCCTTTATGTGGGACATTTTTCCTTTACAGCTCTGTGCTAGATTTACCTAAATTCACAATTACTTCATACAGATGGAGGGGAAAAAAAATGCAAAGTTTCTTCTCATCTACAATGCTCAAAATTCTGTATTATCTTATTTTAAAGGGGTACACCTTTAGATCATCATGTGCAGAAGGTAACCACTGTCTTTTCCTGCACCTACTACTTGCTCTGATAAAACTCCTTCCCTTCAATCATACTGCTTATCTTAACACACACGTCAGTTGAAGCTCACATGACTACAAGCTTCATTGCATTCTTAAATATGTTCATAAATGAATCAGCTTCTGAACTCTGAGTGTCTGTTTTACCATTTTGAGGACAAGGTCGGAGGTATGATGAACCCTGAATAAATTAGTCAAGGTCAGGCTGAGATAAGCCACTTCATAATGTGATGATTACAGGTTTTTCTGAACAACGCAGTTTGTGCAGACTGCTTCTCAAAACGTACATATTTCACAGTGCTGTGCAGTTTGCAACTGCACACCCAAGCTGATACCATTTCAGTGGAATTTGAACTGCACTAGTTGCAATTTGCTACAACCTTTTACCTTCAGTATTACATTCCAAAAAGCTATTTCCAAATTTTACTGAAACACTGGCACTTCATCTACAGTGACAGAGTACTCATGGTTAAGCAGTACAGTTCTGAGCTGTTGTAGGGTCAGATTAAGTAATACAATCGTTAGTACTACTTTGAAACCAGGAGGGCATTCATATTCATTTCTGCTCTTCATTTTTAATTAGAATGATATTCTGGTTTTTTGGTTTATTGTTAAATTAAAGGCAATTATTTCCTCACAGAGGTATTTTATGGAAGAGTAATAGTCTGGTCTCAGTCTTTATAAAGAAGCAATGAAGTTAAGAAGAGTCAGGGCCATCTCGAGACCACCACAAGCAAAAGACGTAACACAAAAATGAGTTCAAAAGGTAAACTATAGCAAATAAAAATACCATCTTAATATCTGTGGCTTTATATAACAGTACCTTAAAAAAAAAAAAACACAACCAAACAAAAACACCCAACCTACCACCACATCAGTGAGCCTGAGAAGAGAATCACATGTGACAAATAGCCCCGCTCTGTTCTACCAGATAACCTTGAGTATGTTGCTACCATAAGATCAAAACAGATAAATGTGGCACTCTGATCAAACAGACTAAATGCACTGTACACTACTTGCCAACCTATCTGACATTTCCAGAAGCTGAAAAATCCTGTTGATTTAACACTGACACAAAATTTACTTCCTTTCTCCCTGAAAAAACTTCCTTTTCAGCCTAAAACATACCACAGAACACCCTTATTCAGTGTACCAATTTGGATGATAAAGATGCAATTTAAGAACTAACAACATTGTACACACAGACTCCGATATACCCTGATCTATCAAACTTCAGTATCTGTATTTTCTGTATGATAAACCACTATCGCAGCACTTAAGTCATTTTACTCATTAAATACAACAGAATGGTGCTTTCCACTAATCCTTGATGTAAATTTCTTGTATCCCACCATCTCATATAAGCTCTTCCAGCTTGCAATAATATTTTAAAAACAATTAGCAGGTCAAGAGCTTCAATTGTATAAAATGTGATTTTCACATATACTGTTGGGTATGCCAGATTAATTATAAGACCATTAGTTAACATCGTATGTAAGGTCACAGATCACTCACCTAACTCCCTGCTGAGGCTGGTTATACTTTACTGATAGATGATAGATCAAACTCAACAACTAATCTCAGTCAGTAGACAGAGAGATAATGCTGGGCTTCAAAAAAAAAAATCATTAAGGGTACTAACACAAGTGAGATTTAAAAGAAAAACACCTTCCAATTATGCATGATAAAAGTTTTACTTCAAACAAAAACAACAAAAAAAACCTTGAAGTAAAATC